>NW_017305071.1:2106321-2170568 GCF_001594115.1 Trachymyrmex septentrionalis
TTATACAAATATAATTTGCAATTTGATTTATTCCTTCGATTCATAGAGTAATATTTGTTAATTGATTAATAAATCATTGTCGACGTAGAATTTACGAGGATAAAAAATTTAAGAGGCAATCTATCACACCAAGTCTAATTAATTCAATAATAAACCCCTTTATTCGTATCAATAATAAACTATAATCAGTTTAATTAATGAAGCCATCAACGTTATTTCCAAATAAATTACATTATCAAAGAATAAAAAATTATATGCAAAATTAAGAAAAGTTGTAAAATATATTTTTATACGTATTAATACAAAATGTGTTAGAATAATACAAACTTGATTTGGTTGAAATTTTATGAAAGTTTTATTAAAAAAGCAGCTTTTTTCAAACATTGATCAAGGCAAGAAATAGATCTCTTTTTCCATTACAATAAACATCTATAATGATGGATACAATCCTTCCTTTCTAAAAATTCATACGAAGACCTGTCATATGATTTCTCATATGACAGATAGTCACAGTGGCAGTCGACAGTAGTTACGGTCAGACTTTACACAGACGCGTACATAAATTTGCAAGTGGAATTACCATATTCCGAGAATACCGTATTTTAAAATTCCGAAAAATTATATTACGCTTTCATTTCAACTTCATATCTCCGATAAATAAGTATTCAAAGAAATTATATAACAATTCATTATGTATATTTATAAAACATTACAATACAATATATGTATATAATTTTTGCTTTTAAAAAAGTTGAAGATTATATTTATATAATATATTAAATAATATAGAGAGATATGCATAATCAATTTATAAATATATGTATAACATTCCTTAAAATCTCTTTTTGTTCGAGAAAACGAAATTCAACTTCATGCATACTTGACTATTTTATAGAAGCCGTTTGCTGTATTTCATGTTAATCCAGCCTTATTCATACTTCAGCAGCTTAGCAGTCTGATGTATATTACAGGAGCTCTGTAAGGGAAACACGCGGTAGACTACTTCGCGTATATACTTCTCGAAAACGATGTCTACTGCTTGCTTACGTAAGGGGGATTTTCTCCGTGACGTGGAAAAAAATTGCAGCTCGGTGCCGTACCGAATTTAAACGGCTGTATTATCGCATGCGTTCTCGGCTCTTCTTCGTTAGCTTGGCACTTTGATAAGACAGGCAATTCGCACATATACAACATCGCTTCGTTAAAGTATTTCTGCGAATATATCTGAGAAAGAAGGAGCTTTTTGCGGCGTAGTCTGCAAGCTGCAATTGGTTAACTCAAAACAGCAATGCGAGCGAATTTTGACAAATAAATTGAGAGATGTTATTGAAATAGTAGCACAATGATACTTAAAACCAACTTGATCATGTCTTATAATCTTGTATACAGTTACGTTGTGTTGCTTGTAATTATCGAGAAAATTATAAGTATTCTCTTACCACATTATACGAGTATATCATAATCTTATAAAACGAAGAATTCATAAAATTTATCTAGTAAAAGTACAGTTCAACACACAACTTTGTATTATTTTTTAAAGAAAGTAAAAATTACTACATTCCCTTATTACAAAAGTGATACAACTAAAAAAATATGAAAAATATGAACTATATTGTAAAGTTGTATTAATGCATTATATTTTAAGATAATTTACTTTTTTTTTTTTAATATATATAATCTAAACAGCTTAGCATTAAAATAATAAATGATAAACGAAATGCAACAAGTAACTCACTCACTGGCCGATATGTCGTCATCACTTCATTTCTCTCTGCTTTCAGATATTCTCTTTCCTGCCTTCTGTTGTAGTAAGTACTCATAGTTAGTCCTATATCCTTTTCCGCTTACTTCACACACTCACTATCTCTTTCACTTGAACAATTTTCTGGCTGTGTTCCAAAATTCATTGCTAGCCGCCAGCACTGAAGGTCTATAGTTTACATTACGTACACTATAGATTTACAGCACTGAAAATGAATTTTGGAACACAGCCTAAATGTATTTCGTTTTACGCATGATGTGCTATTTTATCCTATGTTCACCGAATGTTAAATATCATATGCATTAACGCGTAAAATGAAACGCACTCACTATAATGTACTTGCACTATCACTCAAGCGGCATGCATAAATTGCCGTACATAAACGATCAGACGAATTAGAAAATACATGCTGCGTTCGAAGAGCGTGCTATCGGAGTTAGGGTTGTTACTTTTGAGTTACAACTTGGAAGATTCGAAGCTTCGAAAGAATTTAAATCTTCAAAGATAATTCCGAACTTTCGAAGTTTAAGATGCTTCCAAAGTTTCAAAGTTAGTTTCAAAGCTCTGAAAAATATATTTGTGTGAATAGAAGAAAAAATTAAAGTATATTCGTAATACAATATAAAATATATCGTAAATGTATTTGTACATTTTTTAAATGCAAATATATTCGTTACTATTAGCTGTATTAAATTAATGATTTTGATTCTTTGAAGCTGCGACGATTAAAGTACCAAAGGATCGAAGCTTAGAAGCTTCGATCTCCGAAAATTTAATGCCTAAGCTTTGAATTTTCGAAGCTCTGAAGTTTAAATGTCGAAATTTGTTAAGCAAATCACCATCTCAAATCAGCTATTGTATCACTATCTTTATCGTTCATTAGACGTAAAACAAATTCGAAAACGAGGATAGAATATCATAATAATTTATACTTGATAGCATACTCTCCGAATCTAGCCATAGATTAGATTATCTCAACGTCATTAGATTATTTCAAAGACGAATTTTATAAGACGAATTGCGCTGACAAATGCACGGGACAATCACCTGTTGTTCGATTCTCCCGAAAAACGTGCAATTGAGGAGTGTAAGCAATTCAAAGGAATGACTCGCTGGACCTCGATATGAGTCCTTTAACATTAAATATAATGATCCAAGGCGGAAGAAAGGGATACATAATTTCTTGCGTTAAATGTATATATAGGTATTTAATAAAATAAAATTTCTACAATATAATTTTTATTGATCTTATTAATATAATTTCATAAATATAAAATTTTAATTAATGACCAGAAGTTTTATGATCTTAAAAAGAGTACGTGTACTTTCAAAAGGCTATAGTAATCCTATACGCACGTAGAGTATTTTCGGGTAAGCGACAGATGTTAAAGCTTATACGCGATATGCCAAACGAGACGCATCTGGAGATACCATATATTCCGTGTTTTCAGTGTTTTCACTTGCGACATTGTTCATAGTCATCATTTTTCAAACCTCACACGGAATAATGGGCACACCGAGGCGATCATCCGTTGTTCAATTCGACACTTCTGACATTCGATCGCATGTGATACCTATTTTCGACGGACGGAAAGACGCGCGATCGCAGAGCATAGGCAATCCGATTAGTACGGCTGGTCACCTCGATACGAGTACATTTTTCGAGAAAAAAATAAATAGCCGCGACGTAGACAAAACATGAAGCTCGAGCTATCGCTTTTAAAATTTCAATTTTTATATCGATGAAACGAAACACATAAAGTATTTTCAGGAAAGTGGCTGATGCTATGAAGTGACACGTGATATCGGTCCCTTATTATTTCAAAAGTAACACAGTTTAAAGATCAAGTTTTTCAGAAAAAAGAAAAACTATGTATAATTTATTAAGAGGAATAATTCATCAAAAGTAAACATAATTCAAAATATCACCAACAATTTATCTCAATCTGCTAAAATGACAATTAAAAATACAACAATTTCTTCCTTAAACTTCAATCACCAAAACTGTCTTCACTTTAAAAATTCTCTGTAAAAAAGTCACCTTTTTATTTATAAAAATTATACAACTCAAAATGTGTCACTCTCGTGAGAGGATATATATATATATTATCTCTTTGAAAACTTTAAGGACGACATAATTAGTTATTTGGCGGATGGAAGTCCTGTAAACTGTACAAACTGTGAAGTTAAATTAGTTTACTTTTGATGATTGATAGAATAATCTTTACCTAATTAATTTATGGTAATAACTTGCGTATCGTATCTTTTTAATCGTGTCACTTTTAAAGTAAGAGTATGGTATATTAAATACGACGCGTTTCAGGTACAGAAAAAGTTATGAAAATGATTAAAAAAAAATTAATTTCACTATTTATATGATTTCAAATCATACAACTTTTATCCAAAACGTTTTCTCATATCTTTCGTATTTTTCGAAATATTTACTCGGAACACTTAAAATATGACACTCTATACATTATGTGTGTAAATAAAAAAATAATATTTTTTACATTTATTACTTATTTATTACTTTTTCAACACATAAATGTGCAAACAATATTTTAAAGGATACAAAGGTTGAAAAACGTTTGTATAATTATTTCATAACCAATAATAATTTCGATTTTCCCCGAGCTTGATGGACAAATAATAATAATTATTTTCTATTCTTAAACTATATATCTCATAAACAGTTTCAAACAATGATTAATTTACTTTTTGCATCTAGATAAAAAAATGATCTTTCTTCACATCCTGTTTTTGAGCGATTAGTCGGAGATTTTTACCATGTGCCGGAGAGCCGGAGATTTGATCAAAAAGCTCGGAAAACTGGAGAGATAGCAACCATGCTTGAGATACTTAGTGAAAATTTTCGTCGAATTTGCAAATCTAAAGTATGTGCTGACGCGGAGTAGCTGGGGATTATTTTCGGCGATTAATGATGAAGCAACAAAATCGGATTTAATCAAAATATTAAGCAACAAAAAAAATATTATAGATATAGAGATATTTATAGAGATATTTCATGAAATTAATATTTCACAGTGTTGTGCTACGACAGGATAGTTGGGGGATGATTTTTTAAAATTAAAAATTGTCTATACTAACTTGTCAACGGGGCAACTAATTAACAATAATACAAAAGAAATCTGTTTTTTATGTTCTAACTTTTTCAGTGGCTGTGCTAACTTTAACTATTTTTGTCAAATCGACTAAAATAATAAAATCGCAAATAAGAGATAATAACAGATTAGCAATAAAAGGCACTAAATTCACATGTTTTTTATTTTATTGCGTTGTAGTAGTTGTTGTGTCAACTTGTTGTATGGATTATCCCTCTCCATACAAATCCTTTCGATGAATAGCATCTTTTCCAAGATAGCGAGTCCTTCGTCACCGGTTATTATTCCGCCAAGCCGGCCGAATTGCAAGAGAGGAAAATCGCTGTCCAGTTAGAGACGATTTCAAAGCAGAGCTCGCCCGTTGAAAGGTTCAGTCGGAAATGACGTAACCGTCCAATGGGACGTCTGTAACGAAAAGAGGAAAATTGTAATCATAGGAAATGGTCGAGGTCAGTATCTTCCCTGCAAAGTGAGGGAACATACGATGGTAAGAACGTCGAGCTTTTCCGTTGCAAACAAAAATATCCCCGTGTCTCCTTTTTCGCTTTGATCAGACCAAACTCGAGCTCAATAATAACTGTTTCTTCCTTTGACTTTTCTTTCATTCCGTTACTTGGCTTGTTCTCGTGTAGAACAGAAAGTTGACTGTTCACGACGACGAGAAAACGAAGATCGTTAGATTCAGATATTCTGAAGTAATAGATCCGAGTAGTAACGTAACAAATAATATTTCATTTACTATCAGTCCAGTTTTTAATTCAAACTGATTTACTGTCAGTTCAGTGTTTAAATAAAAAAAATATCTTTCTGACAACTGGAAATAATTATCTTCAGCTCCATGTTACATTACAGGTCCGCTCTTGGCTCTGTCGGGATTAATATTTTAATTTTTCTCTGATTTCATACTTTTCTTTCTGAGTGCAGAAGACAGAAATCTATACGTTCAAGAAGATCTCAGGAATATCTTTTACGGTGAAAAATAACAATGGTAAAAACTAACAAGAGATATTTTTCAAGACGAGAGCATGATATATTCGTGAGCTTTAAATAATTAGAAAAGAGAGAAATAAGCGGAGCACGTATTAAACCGTCGTGTGGTTCGAGGATAAACGGTTCTGTATCGGAAAGGGTTGGTATCATCTAGGGTTAAATTGTTCGTAACAGTCACACTACTGATAAGCACCGTGACATATATAGGCGGGGAGCATATTCGCTGGCTGCGAATTTACGATATCCGCTTACGACGCGCCGTCGCGCATCGGGGCCGCTGATAAAAGTAGACGCGAGTTCCTCCCAACCTCGTCCCCCTCCCCCTCCCATCCTTTCCACCCTGCGAATTATCGCCGGCGAATTTACGGCGTTATCCCGTTATCTCGATTGGCCCGAAACGTGTGTGCGTACGTCAACGGGGGTCCGGAAATGGCTACGGATGAACGCCGACAGCCAACGAGGGCTCAGCTTCTCTTCGGCGCGACGGTAACGAGTTCGGGACGAGACGTTATTCCGGGGTGGGAGGCAGGGTTTATGGCACCTGGACCCGGGAACACGAAAGTCGATTCTCGTTCATCCTGCCGGAAACGACAGTCGTTTTATGATTTATCTGTGTACTAGAAGAGAGGGCTATACGCGGGAGCGAGTCGTTCCCATAGTGAGAAGAACTACAGCCGATCGAATTACGGTGAAATAACGAATGGTACGATCGAATATACAAAGAGCTTGGGGGATAACAAAAAACGTTAAGCGAAATGAGTTTTGGAAACGAGGGAAAAAGAATGCAATGATATTTTATGGTAATTTTGAAAACAAACGATGCCAGAAATTGCGCAACTGAATTTAAAAAAGAAACAACGGCGATGCTGAAAAAATGAAGTGTCCTTATATCTTTTACAAAAATAAATGCAAAAGATAATTTTATTTATAGATTGTTTTTATTTATTCCTGATTTAATTACACAGCATTGGCTTTTAGTATAAAACACATTCAATTTATTGTACTTTCTTGGAAAAAGCGGTAATAAAAGTTAAGAGAGGACAAAAGAAAATATTAAAATTATTATAAAAAGAAATATTGTATTATTTTTCAATAAAATTGTTTTTTAATTTATTCGTTGGATATAAAACATTTACACCAATTACCATTTTAATTGATCAATTTAATTTTATTATCTAATTTAAGTAAATTTAATATCCAACTTTATTTATTCCAGTTTCTTATTTAACATTTATTTAAAATTGATATAATTTTAATATTATATTTCTTTTTCAGTAACAATAAAGCAACGTTACTTTCCAATTACTTTAATGACAAAACTAATTTAAAGCTACAATGCACTCAATCATTTAAACGTAAGAAAAATTAGTCGCTTTTTCAATTTCTGTCATTTAAGGGAACTGAAATAATCTCTCTTTTATGACATACAGACCGGAGCAAGATTTGTGCACTTCCGTCTGGTTACACGCAAAAATCGGAATTACCGAGGATGGTATTAAATGAAGGAACGACATTCGGGTCCTTTCGGTGGGAATATCGCGGTATGAAGTTTCTTGCGGCTGAGTTTTTACGATTTTCCGTTCCGCGCACGGCGCCGTATGGTGGAGCTTTGACGCCGACGGTAAATGCAATCTCCTCTCTCTCTCTCTCTCTCTCTCTTCCCGCAAGTCGCTATAAAAGGACTAAGATCCGCTCCCAAGACGAGACCTATTCCCTTTGCGTCGTCCTTTTCCGCGCGGCTTTCCATTCTCGCAAAGTTTTTTGCCACATTTCTCTCTGAACTGTGTGCGATCCATTATCACAGCGCCGTTAGCATTTCCGATCTTCTCGCGAAAAAATATTTTGACGATTACTTTCAATTGAAAGGTACTGGCTGCTTTGTTATTCGTGATAACAAATTATAAGTGCTTCGTTTTTATTATTGAACATTGAATATGTTCTTATTTGCGTGATGATACAGTACGAATCATAACGCAAAATTGAATTTATATATATATATATATATTTCGAGATTCCTAATTTTTATTGCTATAGAGAATAGAAACATCTTCCCATTAAAGGATAATATGCTTGCATTCGGTAAGAAATTTATCCTAAAGTATCGTCGTTCAGTTTAAAAAAAGATTTTACATAAATTGCAAGGAAATGTACACTTTTTAGTAGTTTTTGTCAATTTTTCAACTTTTCTTTTTATTATTAATATCAAAGTTAATTAAAAATAAATAAATTCAAATAAAATAAAAACAAATAAAATGAAAGTTAATTATTGCAATTGCTTTTCACGTCAGATAATTACATTAAAAAATGCAAACTTTTACACTTAAAATATAAGTGGCGTTACTAGAAAAATTTATCTTTATCTAATTTAATCTGTACAGAATGGGAAGCTACTGTGATGGTACTAAGCCACTGTCATTTTTTGGGGCAAGGAATACATTGAATTATATTAAATCTTATGCAGGAAATGCTGTAAGATTTAAAAAATATCTCCTATCCTCTCTCTAAAAATTAACAAATTTTTATTAACTGCCTCTGTTTTTTCGAGCTATTCAGCTATTTCTAAAACTCTATATTACAGTAACATTGCATTAACGTTTCAGCAATATTGTGAACGTTGCAGAAATATTGCTGCTATGCTGTATAGGAAACTACTATTATTAAAGTAGTCGCATTCAAACGATCTTATTCAGAATTTATTTCCAAATTCCGGAAGAATTTTTAGGTTCCATTTTAAGGATCCTTTCTCTAAGAAAGGAGAAAACTTCTGGCAATACTTTGTTTATTCTTCGGTGCTCTATCGAGAGAAGCTTTTGGCCCGAGGCGCCACATCGATCTTGCCTTTTACCCTGGTCAGTCTATTCTCATCTCTCATCCCACGTGCAACACCTTTTCACCTTTGATCCCTCTCCGTCGAATCGCCACCGACCACCCATTTTTATTTCACTACAACACACTCGCACTCGTATATCAGAAAGCTTATTTATTTCCCGCCTTCGGACATGACCTCGCATGTAGCTTCGTTCGTTTTCGCAAGAACGGCTGAGAAAAACAGCGCAATGGAAATGGGCGATTTGAGAGCGGCGGAGAAAGGTCAACTTTTGATTAAAGCCGCTTCCGTTCTCCCCGTCTCTGTTTCACTTGCGCGCGGATTTTGGCAATATTTCCAAAAGAAACGCCAACCATGTCCCTTTGGGCATCCCCTCGGGATATTTATGACTGTGGAAGTAATACGGAAGTTATATGATTTTACAATAGGTTCACTTTGTGAGCAAAGAGAAAATAGAATAATTAAAAAAGAATTGATTCTAGAGATATTTTTTTACTTCATATATTACGTATGGATATAGATATTGAACCCTTCATAAAATTGTAGAATAGAAGACTTGAAAGAGAATCAATTCAACCGCTTGCACTTTATCTGCTTTAATTAAAAAATCAGATATAAAGTCAAATATTTGCGATTTACAAAAGTTCCAGCTGTTCCATAAAATTTCACGGTTTTTGTTGCGTTTCTAAAAAAAATTCAGGCAGTTAATATTCAAAGTGATATATGCAAAAATGAAAAATTTGCAAATATTTTTCAGTTTTTGTAAAAAAATTGGCAATTTATAAAAAGTGGATATTAAATTGAAAAAAAAAAAATATATATATATATACAATATAAATATATAAATTTCAGAATCGAATAAAATGATATATTAATAAATAATCAATATATATTATATCTTTCTTATAAAAATTATAAAAATTCACATAATATATTATTTGGCACTAAGACCTTGGCCGAATATGGCCTTCCTCATCTATTCGTGTATAAGTTTTATTAGCTACTTATAGTTTTTATTAGATGCTTGATTTTTATTATCTACTTGACTCACGTCTTATTAGAATTTATTAAAAAATACTTAATGCTTTTTATCAAGGCTCCATATTTTTATACATTTTCCTTTATGTGATTTTACTGAAATGAGCGAGTTTATGCATCGAAATGAATGAAGGTTGTCCGGCAAGAGAATGATATTCCTTTTTAACGAAATTGAAATTTCACAACCTCCTTTTCCTGCCGCCGCAGCTGTCATCGCTCATCGCCTATTATATCAACTTCTGGATGTAATATACATGAGAGAATCGAAGAGTACAAACAGAATGTCAGCGAGCGCTTACGATTCATTCTCGTGTCATTCACAGCTTCACCCTAGTTGTCAGAGGGGAAGTAAGATAATCGGTCAAATGTAATTTCCACTGAATTGCCAGCGCTCTGCTGACGTGCGCCGTTTTCTCTCATCGCGTGACACGGCGATTTAGTAGTTCTCGTATCCTAATTAAGAACTCCATTTCGTGATTCTTATTCCCGATAGAGTCCAACGAGGTCGACGTTACCTGCGGATGTTACTCGCAATTAAAAACCAGATATCACATGTGATCGTCGCAAAATGTATAGAATTCTAATTCGAATCTAAATTGATAATATAAATATAACAATTTTCTAGCAAAATATTTAAATAATTTTCATTTCAATACAACATAATTATCTCTAAGAAAAATTAATATATGAAGGAAAATCTATTTAACGTGGTTTATTGAAAAACTTTGTTAAAAACCTTTTTTAATTAATCGATTCTTTACAAATATTCTTAAACTAACTGCAAATTAATTATTGTTAAAACAATCAATTTGCTATTTCCTCGCGCAATCATTACAGTATAATTAAATCGCGAAGAAATCTACGATAGCATTATCAAGATTTTTTATTTTTCCGCCTCTCATAATATATGTAGATACTTGTATCGTTTAAAAATAAAAATTATTCGTTTGTTGTTTTTGTGTATGGTAGAGATTCAGGTTGTGAGGTTCATGAAGTTAATCTTTGATGTTTCATTAAGTAATAGCTGCAGAGTTCGGTTACTATTGGATATATCTCACTCCTTCCTGACTTCTACGATCGGTTTGCCTTTCCCGTTGCATCACCGTAATTAAAGTCAATATTATAGCTGTACTTACCGGACATACAGGAAAGTAGAACATCAGGAATCTAAAAAAGTAAAGCGAAAGGATATTCAAGGAAGCGATTTATACACTTATGCGTTATGTATGTGTATATATGTATATATTTATAATCGCGGTCATCATAAAAGTACAATAATAGCTTTATATCAAATCACAAGGAGAAAGTCAATATTCACACGAGTAGGCGTGGGCGATGGCTTTCGAGAATATCGATTCGCGGATCGTTGCGTAATAATTCTTTTTTCTTCTTCTTTTTTTGTTCATTCATTAATTTCTTTTTTCATTTTTTTTTTACGATTTCCCTCCTCTCATGCGATCCCAACGAAACGGGGAAAAAATGGATACGAGCGAGAATTAAAGAAATAAGTAAGAATAACGCGGAAAGTGGGATATTAAACAAAACATTGGAGTAGACAATCAAGTAATAACAACAAACAGTTTATAAAACACATTGCTTGTATCGACGGCATGTTGTATCAGCTTGGGAGGTACTGGAATGTGACGACTGATGTCACAGACGCGTCGGATAACTGGGCGATCGCAGTAAGAGTCCGTTGGTTCTTTCGGGCATGCGAATTGTGTCGATTAGTCGAGACGATCAGGTTTAAGATAGGAGAACGAAGCTCACGTGCGATAATCTTCTTTTTCCTCTTCCTCCGTTTCGATCCTTCACCTCGTCTCCTAGTTCATCTCACTATATCGTTTCTTTCGCCTCCCCCTCCTGCTCCTTGCGATTACTCTCCTTTGTCCGCTCATTTGTTACTATTATCATTTATACAAATATATAACAATATCCATTCATAATTCACAATTAACGATTACGATTACGTGGTCCGTGGTTCAGCCTAATGTACGGAGGCCACTTTACGTACATGTCCCTTCACCCTACTTAGTGGGGTGTAGCCTTCTAGAAGAGAGGTGAAGAAAGAGACGCGCTTTTGTCCTTTCGATAACTCGATCGTCGATTGCGTCAGGAAGAATGTTGCGCGAAGAAAAAATCGATAGACAGTTAAAGAATGCTAATTAAACGAACTAGATTGCTCTCGACTCTCGCAACGCGCAACGATTGAAACATATTTATGTTATCCATCGCTTGGATGAGATTCTACTTACTCGCGAATACACGCGACGATGATATAATCAACGAGATAATCGACGAAGGCTCGGCGTTACTTCGGAGACAGAAAGCGTTGGAGGGGGAACGCGAAAGGGTGTGGAAACAAGGGTGTCACTAATCAGGCACTTCATAATGTCCTTCACCCTTTTTCTCCGTATTTCGGATCGTTATCCGTGTCGGAAGTGTCTTAGTGTGCGCGACGATGGTATCGGTGACGCACTTGACAACGATGACGGGCAAAAAGTATATCTCTAGCTAAAACACATTCCTTGTACATTCACACATTCACGCGACCGTGGCTACGGTCATGTAAACAACAATCACACTCACTCTCTCTCTCTCTCTCTCTCTCTCTTTTTCTCTGTGTTTTCCTCTGTCATTTTGTTCATTCATACAACACTCTAACGGAGTTCTACTATCACGTTTTCGACGAATCTTCTTTCTTTTGCTTGCTCCTCCTCCTTCAACTCTTTCCTCCCCGCTACGTATTTACCACCATTTTCCTATTTTCTTTGTCATCACATGTAAGGGCTATCCTTGGACCTCGCTAATACAAAAGCACGTAACTTCTGACTCGCGAACCAATCACAATCGAGATTCGTCGATCTCCCTGCGACTCTTCGACAAGAGGTCATTAGCTACGTCGTCTTTAACGAAGTCTAGGTCATCAGCTCCGTCGAATCGTCGGCGTCCACGTCTTCGGACGGTTCCACTTTCACGGCAAGCTGCGTATATCCCATATTGGTCTCCCTTCTGCCGGACCAAGCCTATGAATAAAATAATTGTGATGCACATTTATCTCTTTCCGCCCTTACAAATTTATTTTTCGAAAGTTATTATATATAAATTATATTTCCAGTTAAAATTTAAATTTAATATTCTAACATAAATTCGTATATCAAATTTTTTCAAATTTTTTATTGTATGTACCTGAAGAGCGACAAATATCATCGCGAACAACGCAATCGATGCTAAACAGATGGCAACTGCCATGGTTGTGGCTGCTGTTACGGCGAGTGAAGCTGAATCGTTGTTACTTGTTCCACCATAATTGTTGTACGTCTCAGAAACTGCAGCGTTGGCTGAGAACTCCGTCCCCGGTACCCTCCTTTTGCCAGCCGGCGAGCTGTTCCTGCAGCCGCCTACAAATATTAAAAATATATCTTCAATAATTATATAAAGACATTTATAATGATAAAGCTGCAATATAACAATAATAATAAAACATTGTATATTTAGAATAAAAAAATTTTATATTTAAAGAAGTTATATCTTTCCTGATGAAACATTCGCTGATAGATGCTGATCATAAAAAATAAAAAAATACATACATTTTACTAATTATACAAATATAATATTAAGACGTAAATGTAAAAATTACCTGTTTCTGGATCACAGAGACAACACTCCTCAGCTTGAGGTCCCTTTTCGTTGCCTGTGCAGCATGGAACGCACTGATTGTTCAATTTGTCCAAGTGCAGTGGCGGCGAGCACGCGGCACAACTGAATTTACCGGGACCGGTACATCTGCGACAATCAGAATGACAGCTCTTGCAGAGCTGAGTCAAAGAATCGTAGTATTGTGCCCCTAAGCATTCCATGCATAATCCACCTTCCAACATCGAGTGAGGTGGACACGAAGTGCATTCTAGTGGACCTTCGCCTGGAACGAATGGTTTCCCGTTGAGAATAAGAAATATAAATTTAATTCGACAGCAACTGATCGATTGTAACTCACCCTTGCATGTACGACAATAGTGATGACATTTCTGACAACCAAAGTTCGACTTAAAGAATCCTTCTGGACACTCGGGATGGCATTCGCCGGCCGCTAGTTGCCAGCCTCTCGGACAGGTAACGCATTGATCTCTTCTGGGTCCCGAACATGTTTTACACGACAAGTAACACTTGGCACATTGACCTCTGTCACTGTAATAACTAAAATAAAAAAGCAAAATTAAAAAAGACATATCGATACTGTTTTATTACCAATCTTTTAACATTGAACTCATCTTACCCTGGCGCGCAGGACGATCGACACTCTCCGCTCTGCAGCTGTAACCCGTCTTGACATGCTGTGCAGTTCAAACGAGACACGCAACTCTTGCAAGTGTGCAGACAAGGGACGCAAACCGGTCGCGATGGTTGTACCACAGAGTAGTATGCGTCGTCGCATTGGGACACGCAACGTTTACCCTGAAGAAGCAACGGGTTCGGGCAGGATATGCAGTGATCCTCCGTAGAGCCGGCGCAGGTCTCGCAGGACGAATGGCAGGACTTGCATTGACCATCCTCGTAATATTGGCCCGTGTTGCAATTGCTGCGACTCTCGGGAGCGCACAAGCCTTTTTTGTTCAGGCTCCAACCCTCGATACAGCTGGTGCAGCTCAGTGTGCTGCAGGTCGCACAGCCGGGTGGACATGCCACACATTCGCGTCGCTTCTTGTCCGCGCTATAACCCGCCGGACATGAAGCGCGACACGTGCCTACGACACATTTGTGGAAAACCGTTTAGCGGAAACTAATTATGGTTACAACATTTTGACTGTAATGTAGAGGATGTAGTGTAGAGTATCGGATGTACGGCAATTTAAATCTTTTCAGTGCAAGCTTTGATATGCATATACAAATTTTAAATCTCTAACATTTATTTCATTTAAGAACTATATATATTTGATATAATGAAATAAATCTAATTTTTCTCCAATGTTAAAATTGTTTAAATCTTCATATATTTATATATATAATATAAAATATTTAAAAGATTTGCAACTGTTGTCAATTATCTTTCCAATTATCTGAAAAGTAAATGCTATGTCCTATTGCAAAATATCCAAATTTTGTAGACTATCATACTCACAAATTAATGTCACAAATTAATTATTGATTTAACAAATTGGCTAACAACTCACCGTTCAAAGCGAACAGCCCGGATCGGCAGGCAATGCACTGGTTATCCGCCGTGCCGTTGCAAGTCTCGCAGGTAGGATGACACGGTGCACAATTGTAATCTTGCGTCTCGTACGTGTAGGGCGGACACGCGGCGTAACATTTGTTCTCATGCATCACCAAATGATGCTCGCAGCTGGTGCACTTGTCCGGTCTGTCCTGGCAGCTGGCGCAGTTGGCTTCGCATGGCACGCACGTGCTGTTCTCGGTATCTATCGTGAAAAGATGCCAAAATTCGCGCGTCGCGTTATTGATTGTCGTTACTCGATGTTGATTTTAAGAAGACAGAATTGATAAAAAGATCTGAATACAAATGCGAATTAATCTGTTCTCTTTCACATACTTTCGTAGTAGCCCTCGGGGCATTGCTGAAGGCAGACTGCCAGATCGGTGACCCGAAGGTGAGCGGGGGCGCACGAGAGACAAGAGTCTTGACCTGCCCCCGCGCAAATTTCACAGGATTCATGACATGGCCAGCAAACGCCGCCCTGATTAGGGAAGCTCCTTGGCGGGCAACGACTGACGCAAGTGCTGAAAAAGAGGTAAAAGACCCCCTCGCGTTGTTTCTAAAGCGCGTTTTCATTGTAAAGGGTCGATGGAGAGATATAATAAAATAAGAATGATGGATTCATTGAGTTATATTGCGTGAAAAACAAATTATAAATACGTAGTAAATAATATTTGTTTAACAATAAGAGAGAAAAGATTTTAATTAAAATAAAAAGAGCTCAATCAATATGCACAATAATATTAATTATTTTCTCAAACAGAGTCAGTAGTTTTATATTCAAATGCTCCTACCGTTATAATCCATAGTTTCGTGGCATTGCAAAATTGTATTTTAAGTTTTAATTTTACAAAAAGCACACGAACAGTTAGTACCAGCATCTAACAATCGCGTAACAGTATTAAGATATAAAACATGTAATGTTTTTTAAATGCATAAATATTATTCTAATTTCACATTTAAGAATCAATAAAAATATGCTAAAAGTCATATATTTTAAGAAGCTCTTTTCTTGATAAAGACGAGACAATCGTATCGTCTTAATCAAAGAAACTTTAAGTTCATCTACTCACTTATCGAGTCGATAATTTTTACAAGCGACACATTGTGTCGGACCCTTGCCATAGCAGCCTTGCGCGTCACACTGAGGATCGCAGTCGTGCAGTATCCTCCTGGTGGTATCGAGAGAACCGTCCGCTTGCACGGATGACGGCGCCGAAGGTGAATCGAAGGCAGACGCCGACGAGACGTCGCCAGGTAGATGGTTCGACAGGATCGGCGCCGACGAGCCATCCAGAGTGGCGACGGATGCTTGTAGATTCGACGCGGCACCGCTGTACGGGCCCTGGTAACTCTGAAAGGTAGACGGAGAAAAGAAGTCCCTGTTGCCCGGATAACCGGACAATTGTAGCGGATCATCGTCTACCGTGAATGGATAATGCACGGAATGGGAAGGAAGGTACGCAGATTGATGTACCGGATTAAATTGTCGCGTGCGTATCCGGATCGGGTTCGTCGATGTGCCATAGAAAATCAGCTGCCACTTCTTCAGGATGCCTGTAACAATATAATAAGAGACCCGAGTTATGCGGGATGATCGTTCGTGTGATATTACATTAAAAGAACTTTTAAGAATGTGTGTAAATCGCAAATAACTCTTGATCGTTAAAAACAATACAAGTTTCGAACTTTGAACATATTTTATATAAAAATTACAACTACATATACTTATATTCTTGTAGTTTATGATCTTGTAAACAATAATAATAGTTTATACATCAAATTTAACCGATAGTGAGGATATCGATGTCAATATCAATTTGAGATGGATATATTCAGTGAAAACAAATATGATTGAATATTGTATACACAAAATAAAAAATTCGATTTTGCAATTAAAAACAAATATTTTACTTATCTGAAGTAATTTATATAAATTGTATAATTTACGAAATTGATGGGAGAAATAGGAACTAGCTGGAAATAGTTGGAAAGCACTTGCCTGGTGAATTGACGTGTCGGTTTCCAGCATTAATGATCTGCAGAGTCCATCGACCGTCAGCCTTTTCACCCCAGAAGTGTACGCTGAGGAAGGGCCAGTCATCAAAGTTTGAACTGAGAACGTCGCGCGGCCGCTCGAATAATAGTGTTGAAGTTGTGCCCATTGGCGAGGTCAATAAGAGCCTCAAGTTTCCTCGAGGGAAGAACCTTAGAGAAACCTATTTCGTGATCGAGAATTAAAATATTGTAGTTTTAAATTGATATGCAAAAAGCAGACGTAAGTTGTTTTTTTCACAATAAATATAATATAAAAAATTTAATTATTGATTTATAGTAATTTTAAGTGTAATCACGAGAACAGTAATTCCTACAATAATTTCTAAGTTAAAAATTATTGATGTGAATGGTAAATGATTGACCATTAAATAGTTACATTTAGTATTTATTAAACTACGTGAATGAGTCAATAAATAACCTTAATATACACCACTTTGATTTTTGAGGAAAATTAAAGTTATTTATTTTTCTTATCTAATCGTAATTATTACTATACATGTTAAAACTACAATGATGATTTTTCCTCGCTTCTTACCTTACATTGCACATGCTCCAAGAATCGCACTTCATTCAAGGATCCAGCGCATCCAGTGACATCCATGTATGCGCTCAGGGTATACCCATATGTGGGATCAATCGGTCTCTCCTCATTAATTTCATCAGACTTACAGATATGTTGGGGAGGTACATTGGTCCATTGTTCGGCCAGATTGACCATGGCGCCCGCGTCCATCAAACCGTAGCCGAACTTGTGGGAGACCTTTCTCTTTACACCGTTCAGTATCCAGCCGGGCTCGTTGCTCAACGGTTCGGATCTCGAGGTGAGTACCACTAGATATTGCATGTCTCGCCATGTCAACGTAGGATTTGCCTCGAGGGCGAGGGCAGCGATACCAGCAGCTAATGGCGCTGAGGCAGATGTCCCGGTGTGTTCCACCGTGCAGATGTGATCAGGACGCAACTTGGCGTCCATGTCCACGGTAGCGACGCTTTTGTCGTTGCCGGGTGTACCCGACGAGTACGTGGATGCCAAGGTCGAGCTACACTCCTCGAGATACCACGGCTTGTAGCCGCCTTGTGTCGCGCTTGATATCGATAGCGTGAAAATGCTGTTCGTGTAGCCGTCGCAGTTGCACGAGTCGGTGTGTCGACCGCCGTTACCGGATGCCCACACAAAGATCGAACCTTTACCCTTGCGACCCTGCGTGGGAAGAAAAAAGACTATCGCGAATGTTCAGGAAAAAGCAATGACCGACAAAGCGAGTAGGATGCGTGTATGATTTTATAAAATAACACAAAAATTTGTAACAATAATATAATTAGATAATAATAACTTTAATAACCGTATCATTTTAATGTATTATAAAAATAATAATTTCGAAATATAAACAGAATAATTATA
The DNA here is from genome assembly GCF_001594115.1 of Trachymyrmex septentrionalis. Taxonomy (NCBI): domain Eukaryota; kingdom Metazoa; phylum Arthropoda; class Insecta; order Hymenoptera; family Formicidae; genus Trachymyrmex; species Trachymyrmex septentrionalis. The sequence goes on from NW_017305071.1 coordinate 2,124,736, forward strand.
TTCTTCTTATTAAAATCTTTATAAACAAAAAGAAATATTTGGTTTTGCTACACAAAACGGAATTAAATATGAAATAGATATTCTGTGCAAGATATATGTTATTAAACTCATGTTATTTCAATAAGCATTTGTTTCGAAAAATTAAGTTATTTTAACCAAATATATAATGTGTGTAGAAAGTTATTTCAATATTGTACAGTATCGTTTAGTTTGTGAAAAACTTACGAAAAACAAATTTTTTAACAGAAAAAACCAATTTATATTGTTATTTTTAACAAATTACTTTCTGATACAAACTGATATTTATTTCTAATTGAAAAAATAATTTAACATGGAACTAAACCAATTTAGACAAAAAATTGGAATTTTTTTCTGCAATTCTGTACAAAATTGATATTTTGTAAGGCGATATCCAAGGTATAAGTTCAACAAACAAATGTACAAATGTATATAATAATAACATAAATCTTCATTTATAATCCATAATTTTGACTTGAAGTTCGTTATTTCGACGTACGTCAAGGAGATGTTTTTAAATCCTCCCGAAGTAATAAAATAAAATGTCGAGGGAAAAGCTCTTGCGACAGAAAATAAATTGATCCTCTCGCTTCGCGGACGCGCAGAAGGTAGGCGATATATGTAGCTTACGCTCGTCACTCCGTAAATAAACGCCCTCCTGGCGAGAGGGCCCGGACCGTCGACGGTCTTGCCGTCGTCCTCGGGACCCCAGGAGGCGCTGTATATGTCGATGTGATCAGGATTCAATCCCAGAGCTCTGGCCTCGACGGCGTCGTTTACCGGGCCATCGAGCATTCGCACGCCTGAGAACACGAGAGATATGTGCGTAAACAAGTCCTTCTTCTCTGCTTTTCTTGCGTGTGCAGTGATTTTATCTCACGGATTGTCGTATTGCGGATTGTTAATATCGATTTTAATGCTAGCTGAGACGAGAGTTCGAAGTAATAGAGAAAGAATACTCTGATTTAGCAATTAATTTGATTCTTTTTCTCATTCCTTAATTTTTATTAAATTTACTTAATTTAATATCAAGTTTGTACAATTTATATAAATAGTGTTATATAAGTAAATTACATGACATAAATATTTTCAATATAATCGCGTGATTTTAATTATTACAATTTTCTATTTGTCTCATTTAGTTTTCTGTCCACGCATTTCACAGCATTCTAAAGTCTGCATAACTGAATATTTGTACAAATTCATTTGATGGAAGATACAAATAAATTTGTATTATTCTATTTGTGTTATTCAGCTTATTATATTTACAAGTATAATTATTATTTTATTACTGCAGTAAGAACAATTTCTATCCGAGATAATCAGATGTTCTCTCAATCATGATGATCTAATTCTAATTGATCAGAATCTAATTTCATTCATTTTGAAAAGCATTTTGACCAAAAGTTTTTCTCAATGTGCTACATTAAAACTGAGAGTTAATTGATACGATTAAAGTTGATTCAGTTAAAGTCCTGTTCATGTCGTTTCAACCTCTTTTTGCTAATGAACAAACATCCTAATAAACCTCAAGCAAATTAAGTTAGTCTCATTTAATAAGACAAGTCAAATTTATCAAGATTACAAATCGTATCATCCAGTTAAAATCTCCGGATGAAAATAACCGACAAATTCGATATTTCTATCACGAAACTCCATCACGTTCTAATCCTCGTGCAAAAGTGTCCTGTAGGCAAACGATAGTTAATTATCGCGAAAACCACCGCGTCTCGCGGCTCTAACAAAATTTCCCGCCGATGCTGTATCGAAATTTCTAATTTCGCTGCGCAGCGCGCTTGCACGACCATCAATTCCTCGAATTCAATATCCGGTTAACGCTGCTGTATCGTTCCGCGCTATCATTTCGGCCTCACTCTGTTCCACTCGTCGTAAGCCCCGACGGCTTACGGACGTTCGTTTCGCTTCGAAGTGGGTTAACGGAATTAATACAGCTCGATAGCATCGAGTCGGGAATAGCTGCGAGCGCCCGGAAAACCTGGCCTATTCTTCAGCGGGTCGAGACGATAAAGCGACCACCACCAGACCTGACATTCCCAGCGGTCGCTGCACTATTTATTTCCGTGGAACGATTCGCCGACTAAGTCAGCGTTGGAACGGTCCCAGGAGGATTCGCTCAGTCGGCATAAGAAAAGATAAACACCGCCTTCGAGACAACGATGCGAAAGCCTGTCTCTTAAATCGCGCATTAAGTGATTACCGGCTTCGATGAGAAGCGCTTTCGCAGATGTAAGATTAACGACAGCTCGAATAGACTGCGAACTCGTAATTATCGTCAATCTTTCTCGGTCAATCTTTCCATTAATGCTAACGCGCGTATGCGCGTACAAATTTCTAATGACCTTTTTACGGAAGAGGTTCTCAATTTCACGCATCTTTTTGTAATTAAGAAATGTTGAGAATGAATGGCGAATACACCTCGCAACGTTATCGGCATGTTAGACAATGAAACTAAAATATATCGAGATTAAAACTAAGTCGAAGAACTATCAGTTTGAAAATTAAATGGACAAAAGATTTTAGTATATCTCTGTGCCTGGGAGAATCCATCGTCAACGTTTGTACACGTGAGTTGAGATGAGCGCATTCTCATCATTGGAAATACTAACACACCTGAGTAACAACCTATTTCAAATTTCAACAAAATCCATCAGAACATAAAACGGTTCTACCAATTTCTAGTTTATCAAACGTAGGAGTATAAGAGAAAGGAAATATTGATCCCTCTCATACATGCGTTATACATTATATGCACTTCATTCAATTTTCTCTGCAAAATATACAGGCTATAATTTAAGGATAATAATTCAATTCTTGCATGACTCTAACAACATAATCAAATATGACAATAAATTTAAATTTTAGAAAATCGATATCCTATAAGTCGCTTGTTTATGAAAATTACACGCTTTTCCCGCATTAAATAATTTTATGTAAATAATTAAAAGTTCGTTATTTCTTTTTATAGATCATCCTACTTATGACATCATTAAAAATAAATTAATAAACAAAATCAAATATTAACGCGAACAAAAATGATTTGGAAAGATACCTTTATTTATAAATCTCCATAGCATTTCCTTAAAATAGCTCAGTTCTTTTAAAATATCACCAATTCCATAATATCGTATGGATATTTTAATATCAATTTTAATATCGCTGTGGTTATTTTAACGATCACATATATTTAGATTTTCGGGATAAAAATTATCACGCTATTTATTCGACATAAACTTTCTTTTCTATGTAATATCTTCGAAATAACTTTGAAGAATCTCACCCATTCCCTTTTCCTTTCCACAATTAATTTCTTTCTACGATTAAGTGTGATTATTCCTCTATCTATAGATATTATTTTGATCTCCGTTATAAATGACCTTACCTCCGATACTGGCATTATAAGCGACTCCAACACCGCAGTATTGGTTGAAGGCAACGGCGGCGACTTCACCGGCACATCGAGTGCCGTGCTTATTGTCGCCGTTGTCCCTTGGCATCGGGTCGTCGTCATTATCGTTGATATCCGTGCTGGCCTGGTGATCGTAGTTGAGCGCGAGATCAGGATGGTTGGTCTGAATGCCATCGTCCAAAATCGAAACAACGACACCCTTGCCGGTATAGCCCTTCTGCCAGGCCGGGCCAAGATTCATATCGTAACCATCCTTGGCGCCACCGTTCTACGGCAAAGAAATGTTAAATTTCATTTATCTTGAACTATCTGATAAGAATTTTTTTTTTTTCAATCTATTGCAATCGTTTAATTATCATTCCTTTAAGTAAAGTACAAGAAGATTTGAGGATTAACTAATTTGTATATTTTAAAATTTATATGGCTGCTCAAACGTTTTCTTTCACTACTTACACATATTCTTTAGTAAGATGTTTTAAAATAGTTACAGTTCAATTTATTAGATATTTACTTGTCGTAATATAAATATATAAATATATATATATATATATAAAGTTTTCATCTCCATCTTCATATAAGCTAATATTGATTAGATTGATTATATTTATTATTTTAGCAGATAATGATAAATATTATAGCATTTTATGATTATTTTAAAATTTTAAGATCCATCTCTTATTTCTCGTGAGTCAATTGTTCCAGTAAAACAATTTATTACATTAAATACACATTCTATTTCCGTAAACATAAAAGAATTTTATATTGTAAAAGAGCAAAAAATATTTTGTTTCAGCCAAAGATTTTGATAAATCGCACACGGTACAGTACATGATTCTTTGACAGAAATTAATTCGCGAATTTCGTGTTACCTTGTATAAATGTTGATTGATATTCGTGTAACGCTATATATCTTCACATGCGCGTATACAATTTCGTGGATTAATGGATTACTAGCCGCACGACAAATTCGGTCACCACAGCTTTCATAACGCGGTCTCCGTTATACTAGGTAAGATAGTAAGTATGTTCTCAACGTCCCAATTAGAAAATTGTTATTTTCTAATATTTGAAAAATAATTATTGTGAATGCATTTGATTTTTTCTTAAATGTCTACCGTTTTTTAAAAATTGTATTAGTTTTTTAAAAATGATATATTAACTGCATTAGTCAACACACATCAGTCTAAATGAAAATAATCTTGTTTATTTATGACAGTATTAATGAAACAAATAACTGTACTAAAACAAAAACATGACGTATTTATTTCATTAATGTTGTTATTAAATTAACAAGATTATTTTCAATGAGAATATGCTGTATCGACTAATGCTGTTAATAAAATATTGTTTTTTCCGCGTATACAATATATAAAATTAATAATCCTATCCTAAAAAGTTTCAATATTAAAAAGTCAAACTATGTCAGATTCCTATCCAGGATTTTTCGATCGCCAAATACTATATCGCGGGCCATCGCTCTCATAAAAACGTCGACGGCGTTAAAATTCCATACGAATTTTGACAGACCTATAGTTTCTCCGATATCGCTATCGGTAGCCCCTCCCAGAGCTATATCAAGCCAGAAAAAAATATATGCGAGACACGATTCGAATAGCTGCGCGACGTGCGATCGTATCCCCTTCATTTTATGCATTTATAATGGATTGATTATTACAACGGGGCTCCCGCTACGAATGGCGTTTTGCAATTTGTGTGCGTCATGAATTTAAGTAATAAATGTACAATATGGAAATATGCGAATGTTTCGTACGTGTTTCCCCAGCAATCGCCACGTATGATCATATCCAAATCGCAGCAAAAAAAGAATTTACGACCGCGCGCAGCGACGCGATAAATTCGTGCGTGCGTAGCATGATATCGCAATCTCCGTAGATTATCCGGCAGGAGAGATGAGCAGTCAAGTAAGCACAACGAACACATCAATCCCAGATAGGATAAACAATCTATCATTCTAATTGATACATGGAACATCTTTATAATATTATCGGTTGAAAAATGATTGTGAGGTAATAAAGAAAAGTAGTTTCCCAAATTTTTTCTGAAATTTAGAAACAATCTAAACTTGATTATAGAAAGAAGAGAATGGCGCGCAGAAAGAACGGCAAGAATTTTGATGAAACATTTACAAACTTGGCTAGATCTAAATCTGAAAATAATTTTGTTGGACTATTAAAATATATAATTATATAGGATGCTCAACTTGCTAGAATGTTAACTTTTTGTACACTGAGAAAAAAATATAGTTAATTTTAATAAATATGTAGTTTAATACTGCCAACTAAACATTTACTTGCAGTAAGTACATACAAAAAATATTTGTTCAACAAAAAAAATGATTGTTAAATCAAATTAACATTTCTTGTATCAAATAAATATATCTTTATATTTAATAAATATTTAGTTGGCAGTATTCAACTAAATATTTATTAAAATTGACTATATTTTTGTTTCAGTATTTTTTTTAGCACTGCTTATCAAGCTTTAGTTTCCTATATACTTAATTATTTTGATAATCTAACAACGTTATTTTCTGATTTGTATCTATCTTTGAAATTTTTAGAGATTTCAACAAAATTGTTCTTTCCGTGCGACTCTTCATTAATATCAACTATCATTGCACGCAAATTTAAAAAAATTTTTAATATTGCAAGAAATTGCTTTTTGCAACAAATTTTAATTCCGTTGATTATCACATTTTGTCCGTATATCGAGAATAATCTCAGACTTGTGTTTTGAAAATGTAACATATGCACGAACGTACGCGCGTGACGCGAAATATTTTTGCGGAATGCAAGAACATGGAGTTATTCTCTAATCTCTATGACTATGTTTTTCCGCATGAACTGAGCAGAAGAATTGGAAGAGATAGAATGAGTGCATTGAATACCTGATTCAAATATTTTTAATATTATTATTTTACATACAATAGAAGCTTTTCTATTTTCACGAAATATTTTGCAGCGGTTATAAAAGTACTGTGTTATTTTTCAGAGATCAAAGTTGTAAGGAAAAAAAAGAAAATAAAAAAGAAAGTGATATATATGTAACAATTAAAAATATATAAAAGTCGTAAATTAAAAATCAATTCTTTATAACTATACTTTTTTAAAACTTATATTTTTTTCATTATTTCATCAATTTTAATTTACAACAAAATAAATAATAAAAACATATTTTTTTAAAATAGTTATTATAAACACAACTTTTATATGTATATAGATTATTTAAACTATAAATATTAACACATTTGTAAAAACAGATACAATAACATTCTCTTAAATGAGCGATTTCCAACAAATGATTCATAAATTCATAAAAAAATTTTTCAATAGCAATACAATGAAGTCTAAAAATGTGAAAAAAATTGTTTCCCCTTTGGAATAAAACAAAAATTGTGTGCCTCGAGGAATATGCAATGCAGGATATTGGTAATAGTTAATTTGAAGGTGTTCACTTAGAATTTAACACGAGTCCGCTTCGAGCTATTGCACGAATGAAGTGCATGTAACAGGACAGGAGAGGTTTCTCTTGATCCCGGCTCTTGTACATTACACCCGTAGCTCATCATGATCAGAGGAGTAGCACGGTACGTGCTCTCGTCGCGAGAATATAGCGACGGGGAATTGCGGGGAATGTGCCAATCTCCGTGTCGATGCACCTTTCCCGCTGTTGCTTTTTTACTCGGCCATTCGGGTTCGGGTGCGTCGTACGGTGCCGGCTCCGTTCCAGCTGCAATTTCATTAACTAGATTGCGCATTGTCGTGCTCGCCCGTGAGGAAGAGACCCGATGGCATCGACGCGTGCCCCGTCGCCCGTGTCAGCGCTTATCTGCGCAGAGATTTTGGCGTTACGAGCGGATCAAGGAGAGACAAAGCGCGAGAGCACGGTATGCGTTGAGAATGCAATGGGATCAGAACTCGATAGCTCGAAAAGGAGGATACGTGGTCCAACATAGGTGCAACGTTACCGAACTGCTTGTCGTAGCTATCGCTGTTCCAGCTAGTGGGTACAGAAATTGTCAATATCAAACCGTATCGACTGTTGTCGATACGGTTTGATGAAGAGCATGGAAATCATTCTAGCCACCTCACGTCGCTGTAATAAAAATTTTTGCCAAAAGATAAAAAAAAACATAGAAAAAGATAATATATATATATATATAAAACTGTGAAATATCAAACATATATATATATAACATATATTGCAAAAAAATATATTGTTCGCAGTTGTAGTTTATCGCATCATATATTATTTATATACACTATTGACAAATCGACAATTGTTTGTTCGTAATTTGTTGCTTACATAATTAAATTTTCGAGCAATAAGTTAAAAATTATTGCTCAAAATTAAGAAAATAATTTGATTTCTTTGCAAATTGTTTCGCATCAGCAATTTTATAAAAGAAGACTACGAATTGATTTCCGCTGATAAAACCTGGGAGGATTATAGAATGCGCTCTCTCGAATATAATGATAATACCCCTTATTTAAGCGCGATCGGTTAACCGTTGCCAAGATATTAAAGGAGAATGTCCAAAAATGATCAAAATAACCCCAAACAAATATCTAGAAAATCCTAAAAATAGAATATCTTTTATTGTATATGCCAATAAAAATTCATTGATTGAAACAGACAAAAACATGTAGATACACAATTGGTGAGGCGTCAACATGCTGCTGCTACAACGCCCACCAGAAAGCGGAAACAACAAAAGAGTGATGCCACGCCTCAATACAACAAAATAAGTAAAAAAAAAAAAAATAAAACAAATAATACTATACATCATACATTACAATAATAAATATCATATAAAAATAAAAATTCAAATAACAATATAAAAAGATATATTTCCACATATAACAATACAATCAAGAAAGGTTCGATTCTTTAACCATCACATAAATTTAAAAAAATAAAAAAATATATTAAAAGAGTACAAATAAATTTTTTATATGATACTATAGCAAATTTTATTAAATATCGACTTTGTTGATTTGCCCACTGTCTCCTCGCACTCCTATGGTCATTATTTCATTATTTATAACATTATATTAAAAGAGATTTCAAAAACTATTCTTCATCAAATAACTTTTGTATATTCTGAAACTAATTTTCTTGAAATATTGAAGTATTGACTGTTATATACAAAAACCCAAACATTTTTGCTTGGTATCCCGTTTTTCCTTACATTACGTACGCAACGCCATCGATCCCTCGGTTGTTTCTTTCTCTCCGACGAACACAGGCTAAATTATCCGGCGAGAAACGCCAAATTTACGGGTGCTGTGTAAGAACGCCATAATCCCATCAGCGTACACAGCGAATGGTGAGGGATGGAGGCGGGATGGGTTCGTGCGCACACATTGTGGGTGCATATTGTGCTCGAAGAAAGACAATGCGGCCCATTGTCTCTCGCGACGCGTGCGGTCGACCCGACAAAAAGAGAATAGAGAAAAAAACCCCACGGCCGAGTCGGGTTTACAACGAACCGGGTTGCTCCGGTTCATCCGGAGGTACTCTTTGCCCCAGCGTCTTCCACGACAAAAGCGAGCTAGACGAAACGTCGTTTCCATGGGACGACATAGATACAAAAATCTAACAATACAAAGTTTAAAGTACCTCTCTTATATAGTATAAAGAGAATATTTATATAAAGAGAAAAGCGCATTACAAACGAGACTCGATTCTAGCCTATTATTCCCTTTATTGTGAATTTCTGCAAAATTTGATAACGAGATATACTGTGAAATAATTTAAATAAATAATTTTAAAATCTGATACTAAAAAAAAAATCAGTAATATCAATAGTTAATCACGATTAGATGTCTAAGAGAAGGATTAATTTTTCAATAATAATTTGATACCTCTTATATCATTTTGATACCTTATATAATTATAAGTTGTTTGTCTACTTTTTGCTTTTGAATCTTTTAACTATATTTTCTAACAGATTTTATTTAATCTTCCATCGCAAATCTCTTGCTTATCTAATCTCCAAATTCTTTTTTTACCGATCGCGCCTAAATTTTATTATCCGATCCTCTATTGTCGATTCAATCTCCTCTATTGTACAATATTATCATTTTATCTATAATAGCATAAGGCTGAAATATAAAATATATGTATTTGATTGACATCATATATTTACTATGAATTTTCATATCAAATCATTATTCTTTTATCTCGTTTTGTCTCGCCAAAATATGCATAATCTCTGGTAAATTAATAATATGCACTTAAATATCGCTGCAGTTCGAGATACAATTATCACATCATCGATGTTAAATTTGTTAACCTTATCGTACATATTCTCGTATATTCAGACATGCAGTGATAAATATCCAATGAACGTTAAGAATATGAGACTAGAATTTCGTTATGAAGGTGCCAATGAGGAATTTACATTAATTAATTTGCTTTCGGTGATTTCTGTGTTCGTGTTGCAGACAGGATATCGATATGATATACCTGCACATACGGAGTATCATAGGTGGTTTATTAGCTTACATAAGCTCTGGTTTCCTATCGCGCCTCAGGCGACGCTCCGGGCATCTCGTAAACGCCTGCATCCTGTGCTTTTATACACGGCAGTTTCCGAGCCCGAGTTTCGAGGCTCGGCATATTTGGGCATTGCTCTCTGCAAATAGAGAGGAGGCCTCAGATATCGGGCGTTCGCCTGAGCTGCTCAAATTTCATATCATCCGATATTACGTCCATTATGCAAAATCGTAATACGCGCGCCTCGCGTTTCTTTAAGGCTCCCTGCTTCCATGCCGTAGCCACATCGAATCATGACGTCAGAAAACGAGAAACGTGGACTTTTCTCCTTGCAATACACGTCGGAATAAGCGAGGGAAAAAGGAGCTCGAGAGAGAGAGAGTGCGGAATGTATTTTTGTAAGTGCGCCGTTGCGCAAACTGAATTTGTTTGTTTCTCGTATCGAAAAAAAAATTACATTTATTTTTGCTTGGCTGTCGGTTCGTTCAATCTCATTCACTTACAAAGTGGCTTATATAATGCAGCATCGCGAATAAATATACATATAAGAGTTTTCACAACTTTCTTTCATCTTTAATTCTTTAACCAATTTGGGGCAGTTTCTTTCTTTAAAGCGAAAATTTAATCGTGCGCCATCTCCTTCCTCAACTTTTTGATATTCAGCTTTGAGTTTCTGTATTTCTTCATCTCGAATTAAAATACTGCCAAAGTATATTCAAGATAAAACGAGAGATAAGATTTCCTTCCCGTAAAGGAATTAAGAATCAAAGTAACTACCTCCGGTAATCGCTTGGAGCGTTCGCAAGAACAGGCAATCGGGATGTTCCTTTCGTTTTCTCGGACGTTCGCCAATGAAAGTAGCCGAACAGCTAGAAGCCGGGACACTCGATATAATCGAGAACTTCTCGGTAACTTAGGCCGAGACGCCGCGCTGGCGGGCGACGCGTCGGGAAATAGAGAGAGAGAGAAAAGTTTCTGCCGCGCCGGATATATTGGGCGAACCTGCCAAAAGCTAAAGCTACCCGTTTCCGTTGTTTCTCACCACTCTGCTGCTGCTGTTCCAGACGGTACGGCTGCACGTTTATAAGCTGCTTACGCTCCCGCAAGAAAACGCATGTACAGCACAACGCCGGTCCATTAAGACACGACTGGTCGCGCGAGAAAGATGCACCAAGTGTCGAGATTTATTGCTCTTGTACAGAAATTTTTCTAGTTTCTCACATTTATCCAGTTTCTGTCGTTATCTAAAATATCTCACCATTAAAAAATTAATGTTTTATATTCTCGTCAATTAATCATAATACGTTAAGACGTTACGGTTATAATTATAATCGTATTTTATTTTATTGTGTGTGTAATGTTGAAAATGATGATGAATAAAGGTCGAAACATTTGTTATCGATCTTTCCAGTATTATTCATTATTATGTCGGTATAGCTGTTTTGTGTTTTAATATAAACATTTCAGTTTGTTTGACATTTTAATTGATTTTAAGCAATCAACACTTCGCTTGGTTCATAGAGCTTTTATTTTTATCTTATTTTTGTTAACTTTTTATTTATGTGTTACATAAACGTTAACATGTTAATAAGTATACTATTATAGATCGCAACATGAATAAATCAAACAAGCAAAGAAGTGTCAAATATGGTCGAGGCTAGATGTTAACTTCATAGTATTTTTGAAATTTTAAATACATCTTTCATTTCTTGAAATTGTGCGCTTATTTAAATCGCAAATTAAAAAAACTGAAATAGTAATATCATAAATTAAATTAATCATAAATTTAATAATGACCCGAGCAAACATATCAGAACCGTACAGAATTTATTGCGAAAATCCTTAGTCAGAATGATATATAAATGTATTTCATATATACATATTTATAATTGGAAATGAGAAAAGAATATAAAATGCACATAACAGAATTCTATCAAGTATAGTGATTTTATAGTGTGTTAAAAAATTTTGAAATTATCTAATATTCAACAAAGCCAATAAATAAACGATGATTTAAAATCAAAGATCAAAATTATTAAATATCAATCTGATTTTCCAAAAACTTCTGTACCGTCGCAAAGTAATCTTAATATAAAAAATTCTTATTTGACATTTTATAGATATATATCTTTTACATAGGAGGCACAAATTAATTACAGATTTTAATTTATAACTCGTAATTGTAACGTAATATGTAGAATTTAATACGCAGAATTAAAGGTAATCTCTTTTGAACGTTTTAAATAATAAAACATCTCAATCGCTCTGATGCGCTTAATGCGCCAGGATGATCAGGCTGAAGAGTTAGAGCGATTAAGCCAAGCTAGAACGGAACAATAACGTTCTGTCCAATAGGATCGCGAGATGGAAGAGGTCTAAAACAACGTCAGGCGCGTTGTTTTCGATAATCTCAGGCTGGCCCAGGCCGTCAATCGATTCTCACTCAATAAGATCGCATTAGTTGCAGCCGCTAATCGGATAACAAACACGTTGATTGATTGTTTATACGGGACCCGAGCCATTATTAAGATAATTGTTTACTCGTCCACGATTACGCGAATCAAGTTATGCGAGTTATGCGAGCGTTTTGTCCAAGATATGTACCTCGTTCAAGTGCATCGAGTCGCAATGGAAACATCGTCGCGTTTCTCGGTTATAACAGCGCGAGATACGCGGTAATTCGGTATAATTACATCGTAATTAAAAATTGAGACGCAGACTGCGTCCAAATTTTCTAATTAATAAAATATGTCATGATTGAGCAAATAATGCGATTATAGATGTTACAATAATTATCTAATAAAAATGGTAACGGTAAACAAGTCTAGAATATTATACTCTTATCATTATTTTCATTCTCTATTATTACTTTTATTTCATTTTTATCATTTCCAATTCAAGCAAATTGCGCGCAGATTATTCGTCGGTCTTGAAACAGTCCTAAACTGATAATGTCACAAGCTATTTAATATTGATCCCAATTTTTATAGCGTTTTAAATATGATTGTTAGGTACATTAATTACAATTTTTAATTAATACAAACAACTAATATTTCTTTCGTCAGAGAATTTCGGAAAATGAGCATAGTGTAAATTTGTTTGAATTGACATCATCGATAGAGACTTCTCGAGAAAGAAATAATAATCGGAAGTGTCGAGTGACTTAGATACCGTATAGAGTTCTTTCGATTCTCATCACGTATTCTGTCACGGCGGTCTATCTTATGACGCGGCGAGATGTACTTACCAGGTACCACTGCTCCTTGAAAAGCGGGTCCGTGAATAGGTTTTGAAGTGGCACGCCTCTGTTTCTTTGGCGATGAAACAGCCCAGCTTGTCGCGGACGCGGACCAAAACCGCCGAAGAAGGGCTGATAATCGGCGAACGCGTAGGACGCGTCAAAGTCGCGCTTCTTGCGCTTCTTCTCATGCTGCTGTTGAAACCAGTGCACCTGCAACCGAAAGCATACGCCGGATCTGCAACGAGCTTTCTTGCGACATCGCTCTATGATCGACTTCGAGCTACGTCATCGCGCTATAAACTTGAATAACTTGGCGAACCGACCTAAAAGCCATTAGCCGCCAGAATACGTTTTGTTATCTCTCACGTCATTACACTAAGTTCCACACGACATTACACGGTAATATAAGCCGGTATAACGGTCGCAAATTTTCCCAAGTGTCCGGAATATTTCATCAGTGTCATCAGTCAGGTTTTTTTGCTGGACGATATTCACATGTTAATAATATCATAAGCAAGTTATATCAAAAGAAAGACACTTCAGTGTCTTTGAATAAAGTTATTAATCACATGTGATTTTAAATTATTATGTGTATGATAAAATTTATATGAAATTTAATTAAATATAATAATTTCTATAATATATATATGCATTTAAAATTATAATATTGAGAAATATTAAATGGATTAAGAGAGAAAGCATTTATTTCTATATACATCAACTAATTAATCATTATCTATTTATTTTTACAAAAATTATTAAAATCTGGATTTATGACGTTCGTATTTTTATGAAATGTTTAATGATTATTACAATACATTTGATATCATTTCAAAGAATTATTTTATCGATAATTAAAAAACAGAAAAAATTTAATTAAGAGAGGGAGAGAAGGAGAGAAAGCTAGAGAAATAAAATTATTTTTTTATCTTTATTTTTAAAAAATAAACAACTACTCGTGGCATCATTGTTGTCTATTGTGCGATTGGCCAGACGGCTATATATACGGCTGTATATCGCGACACTGCGACGTGGAAATTCACCAGGGCAGATTGACTCAATCGAGGGTCATAAATCGAACAATCACCGAAAAACGCCTCGGGGAACGAGCTTTAATTCTAGCGCGCGTCGCGTTCCTCCCGTTTCATTCATATCCTCGTGTTGGACCCAGACACGCAATGCGATTCGATGCCCAGTCGACAGATTCACGACCCTCACGCAATTTTGGCGAGGCTCCAAATACGCCAGGATTAACCGAGTTAGTTTCACGGTCGTATTGAAGGCGCGCGCCAATGCAGAAATTTTCGAATTTTCAAACTAACACAATGAGTGTAAGATAGGAAATTTGGTACATGTGCTGCTCTATATCGATTATTGAACATGCTAAAAGTCTCTTAAAATCAAACGATTATAGCAGTCGTGAAGTCGAATAGCAGCAGATGTTGCCGTATTCTCTTATGAATTATAAACAGTTGTAGATAGAAGTCAAAATTTCAAGTAATAAAGAAAATGTCTACTAAATATGGTTGCTAATTAAGTAGAAATTACCATGTAATTGTTTAAGTTAATTTTAATTATCAATATTTATGAATTTTTATTAAAATAAACATTATATGTTTCATGCATATCAACATAAATATTTGATCAAATAAATTATCAAATCCATTTAATCATCGATTCGTCAGAATCGATCGTCACGTGAAATACAATATATTGAATTGTTCCTTTAGAAAAAAAATTAAATAAAATTTAAATGCCGACATTAATCACTATTCTGACAGCAAACCATCTAATAAAAGTTATGCGGAATTTTAATTTTCAAATTCAATAATAATCCGTGTAATAATCCCAATGAAGAAAGTTGTAAAATTCAGACTAAAATTATGTGAAGAATTTCTTTACGTATACATATCTTCCTCAATTTCCTGGAAAAACAATTTCTCAAGTAGTATATAGATATTTTTCAAACATGAAAAAAAAATTAGTGAAAGAAATAAGGTGTTAATAATTCATTTCATTCGCAATAAGTTCGCATCGACATGAGCATGACACTTTTTCATCAAAATATAAAAATGAGCAATAAAATGAAACATTGATCGTTTATTTTTTAGCGAACAATTAAGCGGTTAACTAAGCGTGCTGCACAATTAATAAGCAGCCAGTCACGATCGTCGGGAAAACGAGAGAGATTTTCCGGTCACGTATCCGTGACTTTGCCAGCCATAAATCCCGGCGATCTCTGAGCGCGGCGCGTTCGGAAAAAAATGTATCTCGCGCGGAGGTTACCCCCGCACGTTCGTCCCGTGCAAATGGTATTTTCCTCACGATAACGTGTTCCCCGCGAGTACCAGCTCATAATTAATGCTATATCGTGATCCCTCGCATGCAAAGAACTGTATTTCTGTTGCTTTCGCTCTTTCCCTCTTCGACACGATATTTTCCCGACTATTTCGTCTATCCTTCCACTTCGTAATTTTCACGCGCGAGAAGGAGCTTATCGAGACGAGGACAATGGCGGAAAACGCGGCGACAATATTGTCTCTCGAAACAGTGAGATATTTTGCTACGTCCTCGTGAGAGAAGGGACGACGAGACTTCACCGAGAGTGCACTTAAAGCGACCACCAGGTATTTCCCGCGCGAGTACTAAAGTGATATTATAGTGAAAAATTCGAAAAAAATCTACAGGTATAAGGATGGAATTTCATAAACTATTTATAGCTGCGACGGATTTATGATTTATTATCGTTGAATAATAATGCATAAATTATGCTGTCTTTTTCACAAAAAAAATATATGCGGAAAAATATATATGTTATAATTCTGAATTAAATGTTAAAAACGTTTTACTACACGGAAAAAGTCTAGAAAAAAATTAAGCCAAATATCAACCTGAAAATAATTATATTGGGTTATTAAAATAATTATGTAGGGAGTATGTTTAAACATGGATAATCCTGCAGAAAGAGTTTTGACATTTAAGCAACCAGTTCGAGTGTACAATATAATATCAAAAAATAATCCAATATAATTATTTTCAAATTTGGATCTAGTTGTGTGAATTTATAAATACTTCAACAAAATCGTTCTTTACGTATACCATAAAAAATGTTTCTTGCTTTACAATTGCAAAATAATTTCTATCCTTGACTGTGAATTTTTTCATAGTTAAAATTCAACGTTTTTTACCGCAACGCTAAAATTTAGTCTAGAACCGAACAAAAACACGTTTCTGGTCAATTAAAAAAAAGAAGACACGTTTTGCGATCCTTTGTGAGGTATACTGTTACCGTTGAATATTCTGTCACTGCGTGATAGAATATTTAACTATAAAAAAACTGCATAGAAACGGGAGAATGATTTTTTGAAAACGCAAGGGTTACATACTGAGAAAAAATGTAACATTTTTATGATGGGACTTTATTATTTACGTAACATATATTGCACAGCTTGTTTTCAAAACATCTCAGTACAGAACTCATCATATCCTTTCTATGGTAGCTTTTTGATCCTATTGACATTTTCCAGACTTTGTAAATATCTTTCTTTTTCAAATATTTTTTCGATAAGATAAAATGACGCGATTACAACAGTTTCATAAAGTTAAAATTATTAAAGAAAAATTAGTATAAAAATGTCTTTAATCAATTTGGTTAAAAAATTGTTAAAAATTGATAATGCTAAATCTTATTTTTAGAAAATTATTTTCGTCCTTTCAGAAGTCTTAATTCACAATTTTATTCTGGGGCTTCTTTCGGCCAAACATTCAGTTCACTAGCCAGAACACGTATTTCTTGCGATCGTTAACGTGCTTTAAACGGACTTGGCCAATTAAGCTGTTTGTCGAAATGCACGCCGCTTTTACGCTGACCGATCGTGAAGAGTTCAAGTTTTACCAAGTGATTTAATAGCGCTTTATAGCAATGAATTTTCTGTCCGAACGATCGTTACAAATCGGTTCGTTAACATGTCGACTGTCCAATAAATTTATAAAACGTTTGTATATATGAAAAAGAGAGTATACACTGCTTGTGATTATAATTATCTTATTCTAATTATATTTATTTCTGTCTCTTATGACTACACACTCCGTTATTTCGCTCTTCACACGCAAATTTAATTTTAAAGATAATTTTTTTTTTTTTTTTTTTAGTAAAAGCAAAGTCCTTAATGCCGTAACTAAAGCTAATTAAATTTTTCTTTCATTTCACAGACCTGGAATAAATCTACCATGGCTTTCAAACATTACGTCTTACTCTTTGAGTATGAATCAAATCTCGTTCCCGTGTGCATCTCGTAATTAATGTCTCTTAATTAGCGCAGAAACAAGAATACGTCGACTTACCCGCGGTTCATCCCTGAGCGCCTTGTGATGTGGTTCGCTCGCAGTGAGGGATCTCTTGTGTAATCGCTTGTGAGAGAAGAGGTAATAATTCTTCAGAGCACCGATCTGAAACCGAGAAATAAAGCACTTTTATTGTCATAATTCGAGTGTGGCTCGGGAGGACCAGCACCGCGTCCTCGTGCAGACGTAAACATGAAGAGGCAAGAGGGTGCTCGCAAGTCTCTCCCTCTTGCGACTCTTCGATGGCATTTCGATGGTCTTGCGACTCGATATCGTTTCGACTCACAAGTTTGGCAGTAACTCTCGAAGTGTCGTTCCTGAATTATATGGCGGAACTTGCTAAATCTCGTCTACATTCATCGCGATGTTTTCTGCAGACGATAAATGTTTCTCCCAACACTTTTTGCCTATGATAGATAATATAATCATCGTGAATAAGCATGAGAGAAATCTAATTTGTCCGAAATTTTTTATCAATCGGCATAAAATAACAATGAAGAGCTGAAATTGATACAGATTCCAAAATAAATAATTGAAAAACTATACTTCATAATTTTCAGATAATATTTATTAGTACAATTATTTATGTGATTTCGACATACCATGTTTCATTAACATTAATAATATTAAGGATAAATTGGATAGAAACTCTTTCATTATATTAATAACGACAAAATTATCGTAACGAGAGAACGGCATCAATAACTGATTTTTCAAGTATTATTTGCCGACATCAGTATCAAAGGCTTCTGTTTTTGAATTCAGCGAGTAGAGATTACCGAATCGAAAATTAACATTAATGAACGACACGCACGACGGCGCTCGCAACATTGCCTCTCATTTTAGAAGTTTAACGCGATCCATTAGAGATAATTGGCAGCTTATTGAACGCCAGACGGTTATAATTATATCTATATGTATAGTGCGACATTACGCGTCGTTATAGAGTAGCGACGTTTCAGTTTGGTCGATAGAAGTGTTTGCCGATAATTCTAAGCGCAGTCATGCTCTAATAATGTATCGTGTACCAAAAATAATTAATAAGCTACTCCAATCACTCGTCTGTTATTTAAAGTGAATTAATTATTTATCTGGTAATAAATTAATTAGATACTTATCCAATTAATAAAATGAAAAATAGGAAATGTTGAGGACTGTACGTGTAATACTGAACATATCGTTGTTGCTTCGTTCATTCAATATCAATATTCTATTGGTAAAAAGCTAAAGAAATTATTCTTTTCTATTTACGTAGAAAACTTTTTACAGCATGTATACACATTTCTATTTATATATACACATTCGTACGTATTCTCTCATATGGGTATACCTTTTAAAATAATTAACTAGCTTTAAAAAAGGTAACTGAATTTGCAATTTAAAAATTAAATTTAAATAAATTTGAATTATAAATTAAGAAACTAGACCAGATATAAGATATTATGCTTTTCTTACTCTGCGTTTTATAACAGAGTACTTTTTTATACAATACTAAATAAACTTGTATGATGTAATGTTTTGTGCCAACAACAACATGTGTCTATGATTCACAAGCACAGTTTCCGCATTACTCTGATATGATCCGACACTTCCAGAGGAAGTCGTAAGAAGCCATGCTTTTGAAACGGCGCAACTTTCGCCAGGGAAGTTTCCGGAACTTAGCCGGAACGGGAATCAACCAAAACTGCATCGCACCGCGAAGTAGAATCACTTCTCGAAGCTGTTTTTGCGCCACCGATGCTTTACACGTGTCGCCTACTTGAAATTCTTCCACGGCGCCTGCCTTCCGGAGCCGCGATTCGAAAATTGAAGAGCAATTCGCGAGGAACTCGGGCGCGATTTGTAAAAAAAGAAGAGATAGCGCGTTTTATTTTATCATCGAGCTTTACCCGAAATTTCGCGGTGAGCTCGAGACACAGCTACTCTTCGACATTCCCCGGACTTCTTGAGGATCTAAGTAGCCCGAGAGTGGCAAAGTGCATCACTTGCTCCTCTCAATCTCGAGTTATCTTTCGTGTGAAAGAGGATTACTTGCCCTAGTTCTTTCACTTTAGTCATTTTTACCTCTTCAGAAACACAGCGATGTATATCATGTCCGTTTATTTGAAAAACTGTGAACTTGCTCTTACTTCATAATAAGGCAATACTTCAGAAGCTTAAAAATTGTTACACCTTTCTTTTTATTTAATATTTCCTTCATAATGTTACACTTTATCAAATTTTATATATCAGTCAATCAATAAATGTAAATTAAGTTGTTATTTTTGTTCTACACAGATTAAAAAAGTTAAAATGTTGTTTACTGTTAAAACTTTTTTAGATGTACTTTACAGGAATCGACTCATTTTCAATCGTTTATAACTTGTGGATTTCGAGCCATAAATTTTAAACATTTTTATGCGCCAAGAATCAACTGACCAAATTTTGTCCGCGTGAATGCCGGTTTCAAGTTACACTATGTAGCCAACAAAGAGAGCGAGGCGCGGAAGGAGATGCGATGAGACTATCGCTATTTCTCGAAGATATTTCGCGGACGTGATGGAGCATGCCTCGCCAGCTTCACTAGCGGGCATTATATAACTCTCGGCTGGCGACGACGCCGGAAGGCCCATTCGCATATTTCCGTATTCCGCCAACAATTTTACGTCTAACTTGTGCGCGGCACGCTCGTTGGCTTTATGACGCAAATTTCACCAAGGGCGGGTCAAGGACTAGCTTGAGGGCTTCTTCCTTCCGAAGTGCGGCCGAACGGCGTCCGTTGAAATTCTCGCTCAACCATGCGGAATTTTGATAATATTCCCAATTATTTCGCGGTCACGGAAACAAGATGCTGCCAATAATATTTAATCTCGAAATTCGACCATGTATCCTGTAAAATATATCTCCGTTTATGTACTTGCAAAATTCTGTTTGGTCAATAAATCCTATTAACTGTTTATTTTACGATTATACAAATCGTAATTTGTATAATCGTAAAATAAACAGTTAATGAATTTATTGACAATAATTTACGATACAGAAATATAAATTCGGCTAATTAAGAAATTTATGTAATAGTAATTTTTTATCGTTTCTAACAAAAATCTATAGAGATTTTTGTTAAAAATTACGTGTAAAATTACAATTATTAGAGATGAGAGATAAATTTTTGGAAAGCACAGAATTAAAATTTTTCCACTATAAATTAATTTTTACAAATATTATTTATGTAATTTTACATACTTTATTACAATAAACATGTAATATTTTTTTCTTCTAGTAATTCTAAAATATACGTTCTTAAGTTTTCGAAACGTTGAATTCCCGAATAAATGGACTTCCTCCTATAGATATTACTGGCGATCGACTTTCTTCATGAAGATGACGACGTAAACGCGAGGTCACGTCGTCGCTACTAAAAATGACGAAGCGCCCAACTTTGACGCGATCTCTCGCTCCACCATCGTAGAGACTTGGAGACTCTACAGAGGAGAATTTTCCCGTGCGTTTGTTACCAGTCGCGTGAGTGATAGTCCCTCTCCGACCTGCTTCTCTGGCTCTACGTCATCCGCTCCATTAACGCCTTACTTCCAGTTTCCAGCTGGAAGGCGGTGCAATAAAGCCGCAGGAAGACGATGGCGAATTGGACTGATTCGTTTCCGGCGCGATTAGCGTAGAAACTACCGCGTGAATCTTCAGATCATCGCCGCTTTTGTAGTGTTCCATTGTCAACAAATCCGCCCAACTTGAAGTAATTCAGTCTGAACGACTGCAGGCGACATCAGTTAAAAATCACGTACGAGATCAGCGTGAATGAAAAAAAAATCAAATCAAATCAAATCAATGCTTAACGATCTTCGAAAATCGAGATTTTCACGGATCACAGTCCTCGATAGCGAAACCAAATGGAATCAGGGGAAATCGGTTTTCGTTGAAAAGCAAAGTTTCAATGCCGATGACCGAGTCGTTTCTTTCGAGTCGTAGAATCGTGTACCACTCGCAGCATTAGCCAAATCCTCGATTCGCGTCGACCTTGGCGATCTTCCTAAAATCCTT
Source organism: Trachymyrmex septentrionalis (assembly GCF_001594115.1). Taxonomy (NCBI): domain Eukaryota; kingdom Metazoa; phylum Arthropoda; class Insecta; order Hymenoptera; family Formicidae; genus Trachymyrmex; species Trachymyrmex septentrionalis. Next base: position 2,146,323 of record NW_017305071.1, read on the forward strand.
TAAATCCATCCGGTAGCTTTTCTGGAAGTGATAGTGCCGTCGCGTTCTCGCTCGCGTTTTCCAACGCGCCGCCGGTAATCCCGATGGGAGATACTCGTCGCGGCAGCTGCGCGCGGGCGGGAGTAAAAAGACGAGAAAACGGATGAGAACGGGCGGTGATGGTGGGATACAGGAAGCGGAGGTGGGAACCGGCATAGAGCGTAGTACAATACAGCGCAATTTATTAATACTCTGGGACTCGTAGCGCCCTTAGGACCAAACGGTGAAATAGATATGCCAGCCGAGACGGGCGAGCGAGCGAGTGAGCGAGCGAGCGGGATGCTGTTATAAGCCTGAACGGAAATGTCAGGACGAAATGTCCTGTACGGAACACATACGGGCGCAATCTACGAAGAAAATAGCGGTATAACCGAGCGCGGAAAGGCGTCAATTGTATCGTAAAACAAAACGGTCATTCATTTAATTTGACGTGACTCCACCTGAACAGAATTCTAATTTAAAAGTTAGTTAATCGCGAAGACACTTGGGGAGAGGGATGCGGAGAACGTGATAGCTTATCACGTCCTCAGCTATCAGCCCGAGAAAGCACTGATATAATCAAGATTTAATCCAGTAAAATTGATTGACTGCGTAAATTATATACGTGAAAATTACATTTATAAATTTAATTTACTTTTTTATAGATCCTAACGAAATTACAGGTTTAAAACTGCTTCATTTTTCGTCATCTTATATAGTCAGGAAGAAAAACTGACATCAAGTATGTCAAAAGAAACGTCCGTCATTAAAGATTAATACGGTAGGAATGGGATATCCTATAGCGGAATCTCTCTTTTACTCTGTACACACTTTCATATATTCTCGTGTATTTTTGAAAGCTGATCCACGCCGTTTTCAGCGTGACTAACTTTTATAAGGATCTCGCGAACGTGCACGGGGCGGAGAAAGCTGACGGCGGACGATAACTGCAGTGAACTTAATTGTAACATCAAGATGATTTCTTTCAGGGAGCTGAACGCGCTTTGATGGCGTACTTAAATCCACTTTATTTATCGAGCCCGAGGCGCGGGATTCAGTACGTCACAGAGCGGAGTCATAAGATCTAAAGAAGAGATAGAGCGAGCGATTCATCATCCCATGTCTGCAACAAGCTCGCGTTAAGGCGCGTGCACACATTGGAAACTAAATATTGCTCTAGCGTGCGCTAAATCGTACAAGTGAGACGTTCATCTAAATTAATCTACAAGCGAGATTTCACTTTCAGCTAATTTTCATTTTAATCATTTCCATATCTGCTCTCACGAATAGAAATGTGAGATAAAAATGTGAAGACTTAATATATTAATATAGTAAAAATAATATTAAATAATTTCGTTTTAAAATCATTTATTCTCAAATTATTATATAACGTCGAATAGATAAATACATCTTTTAAATTAATCAGTCGTCTCTCTGTGCCATTGAAATTACGTATCTCTAAATCGTCACCTTTAAACCAAATATCGCTGCCGAATTCTTTTCATCAACTGTTACCGAGTTCTCTTTGCGATCGTTTGATCAGTGGTCAGCCAAATAGTAGCATTTGGTCAGTGTTTGAAAAGAGAGAAACGGTAATTCCAAAATACATCCAGGTTAGAGAACGATCAAACCGTGTATTCTGCGCAATGTGTGTGCTTCTGTGCAACCGAGAACACGTCTGCACAAACTTATCCTCCTGCTTGCGAGCCGCGCGGTTTGCACAGTTTGTACGCGCCTTTAGATCGTTCGTGCGCTCGCGCACGCGCGTACTTCCGCTACACTTCCGATTCGTTTCGTGGTAGTAAACTGCAAGCACGGACGTGTATTGCAACGAGAGTGTGGAACGCGCGGTGGCCGAGGTACAAGCGTTCTGAACAGCGCTAGATAAGCGAGCAGAGAGCTGGCGGGGTACTTTGAGAGGGCCACTAAATCAAACCGCTGAAGAATGTCTCATGGCGACCTGCGGGTTATCGCTATAGCTATACCCTATACGCGACATACGCGGATGTTCCCAGCGGGTGCATACTGCATAGTCTTGTAAGTTGTCATCGCGCACGGCCAAGTTAAGATTTAACGTGAGAGAAACGGGGGGTGGAGAAGATAGGTACAAGTTGAAAAAGTCAATTTCTAAGTCTCCTGCATGTTTTCGGACGCCACATTCATTCTCCGCGGAATGTTGGGAGTACATATTTAGGACTCTGTGATCGATAAACGAGAAAAAGGGACACTCGTCTAAGATTAAATTAAATCGATTCGAAAATAAGGCGATACATTAAAATTAATGTGTCGCGCGCAAAATGAATTAATCCACGTTTCGAACGTTTAATTTAAAAACAAATCTGATTATACGCGATAAAATATAATAATTCCTTCAAAAAAAAAAAAGATATAAAAAATATCGATTAGTTTTTTACAGAGTTTATAAGTTTTCTGTTTGTTTTGCTTTAACAGTAATTTTGTTTAATATCTCCAATTTTGCAAAAAAAAAAAAAAAAATCTAGATTCTTCTCTTACGTTTTATAATTATTTTTTATAAAGCAAAATATATCTTTTGTTTCAATGATGATTTTATCCGACAATCATACATTATTTTTAAACGATAGAATGACACTAATATGTAAAAGAAGATTGCAAGAAATTCCAAGAACTTAAAATTTTAATAGCGATCACTCTTAATATTTCGAAGCTACAAGTATCTATTTTCGCAAATCTTCTGAATCAAATACGTACATCCATTCATTGACGAATATTAGGTCACTATTCGCATGCAATAAAGAAAAAAGATTGCTATGTCTTTCTACGTTAACATCAGGATCGAGAGTTATCTCGACGCGACACCTCGACGTGACACACGCACAAAATTCGCATGCACGTATATACATGGAGGTACGAGTAGGGAATCACTGGCAAGCCAGTGGAGAGAATATCGCGCAAATTGTATCGCAAGCGCATTCGCGGTGCATGTGCGGCGGTCCGTTCACTCACGTCGTCCGTTCGGGATGTCCGTATGCCACAAAATCCCCGATCGCGAACCGGCTCTCGTTACGTAATGCCGACCACGTATCGCCAATACCGCGTTGCCACGATCCTCTATTCAACCCCATCACAGTCAACGCCGTCGTGTGTACGTTAACATTATTGCAAATACGACGAATATAATTATCTCTCTTGTATTTGACAATATGCTCTTAAATACCTATACAGGAGATTGAAACGTTACTCTACAAAAAATATCATTACTGTTACTGTTTTTTAAAAGTAACAATATAAAAAGTAATTCATTACGTTATTCGTTACTAATTTAAAGAAATAACTGTTATACTCAGAAGAAAATACAGGAAAGGGTTCGCCAACTTTGATGAGCTTTTAACATGGTGTAGTTTACACAAAAATGTATAGACTATTCTTTTATATGTGTTTATACACACGCATGTGTTCTTTCAGTTGAATGATTTAATCTTGTTAGAGAGTGAAACAGCCCTTTGAAAAAAGTTATTTTCTTTTGAAGCAAATATCGTCGAAACAATAAGAGATGAAAACAAATTTTTAATAAAAGTTGAATTATTTCAAAAGCACTTTGTATTGATAAAATATTATTTTTATAAAAAATTTTTGTTTATAAAAGATGGGAAAAACTTTAAAAATTTTTTTATCATTGTTGTAAAAGTACTCTTAAAACTATTCCACTTTTATTTAAACAATTTTTCTATCTTTGATAAATTTTCGACGATATTTACTCTCTCTCTCTCTCTCTCTCTCTTCAAAAGAAAGTGTGCAATTTCCTTCAGAAAGATTTCATTCTGTAAAAGTGGATATAAAGAATACGTATTCTTTAATTTAGTCTAAATTATAACACATAAGTTCCTTAAAATCAGACGGCAACACTTTTCTGTGTTTCCTTATTAGAAAATAATAATTTTTTTGTACTAAGGCAAGACACTAAATTAAAAAATTGCATTACTTGATAATCTATATTAAATATGATATATTAAATCTTTAAATCTAAAATTGTCTGTAGCAAACTTTTCTTTAAATTAAACTTATCTAATAAATATTTTATATATAATTCTTTACATTAATATTTTTATTTTTATATATACTTATTTTAGAAATTTAGATTGTAATTCACGAATGCAAATTTTATTAAAAATTTTTATTGAATATTATTTTAAATATTTTTCAACATTTGAATTTCTATTTAAGTAAAATATTTGTCTCCAATTAAAACTAATGCAACCTATTAAATATACATATAATAAAGAAAATAAGGATTTAAAATAATGATAGAAGTAGCGGCTAAATTCGTTACCATTACTGTAAAATGTAATAACGTTTCCATTACAGATAAAAAAATTATAATCGTTACTCCTCTCCCAAAAAAAAATAACGATGATAGAATAATGCGTTACTCTTGCTTGAATATAAATATGATAATGTTAAAAAAAATACAGAAATGAAGAAAGCGAGATTATTGATAAAACGATGTAAAAACTCATGAAATCATCTTGTCTACGTTCAATTATCCCTTTTATATTTACAGGTGGTAAATAAAAAAGAAATAGCCGCAAGTCAACGTTACTGTTTTTCTGCCTTGATAATAAAATAAATGAAAATGTGCAAATAGTAATGATTTTAAATATTTAGAAATTCTATAAGCAAACAAAACTGCTGCCTGATTTTATTTAGTTATTTCCCAATTTCACAATACTAACGAGATTAAATTTTGCCGCAACGTTAATTTAAAAATATTACTTTTAAACATGTTGATGTTTAGCGAATAATAACATATAGATATAATAAAAACAAATAAAATATCACATACGAAACAAGAAAGATTCTTCGTAAAAAAAATTGTAGACATATCGCAGGCATTGATGTCGTTTTTCTGCAATGCTGATTGATTGCCAACTCGGTATAAATCGTGAACGCAAATTCGACTCTGTGATGAGTCCGATATTGACAGCTTGATATCTAAAGGTAAAAGAAACATCGAAAAATCATTCACCGAGAGAAATAAGCGAGTAGAATAGAAAAGATAAAAGAGAAACATAAAACGGGGCACGAAACGGATAAAATAGATAATGCTGTATGTGTCTCGTGTTAAAAAAAATATTATACCTATATAGGTATAATATTTACTACAAGTATCTGCAAAGTCAAATATATTGTAGAAACTGTTAGGCTTTTATGTAATTCTGATCTTTCACATACGCGTTCGACACGCAGTTTGTAATAAAAAAATTATAAAAAGATTCCTACCCTATCAAACATGCAAAAACATTTCTAAAAACTCGACGGTGTAATTTCCATAAACTATAGGAGTATTAACAAAAGTAATACGCCTGGTATCAGTCAGCAAAGTGGTCGCATGAAAAACAAATATCGTTTACCGTGTGAGAAACAATACCTTCGAAACATTCCATCTCTCCAACCCTTTCGTTGTACCCTCAGTTTTATACTGTTTTTGCTTGCCGTTTATTTATCGGCGCAATCATCACGCGCGTTTACACGTAAAGCAACCGTAGAATCAAAATATTTCCAACAAAAGCACGATTGTAAAAAGATGAATTTTAAGAGTTCCGCCTAAGGAAAGCTTATATATAAATATCAAATCAACAAATTAATAAAAAAATCGCAACATGAATTACACAAAAGATCTGTTTTTTATAGCTGCTCTCTGGTGCACGCAGTGCAATAAGGCGAAGTGAAACAAATAGTACAGCTCTAAACAACAGATCTAATGACAAACCTTGGCAAAAGTTTCATGCTGTTTTTGAGCAGTTATTGAACAGTTATATTAATACCCAATTTCTTCATCTCTAGATAATTTTATCCAAGAGATATCTCCCAGAATACGATGGAGATTTCTCTTGGATAAGGTTATCCGCAACTTATCTGGAAGTGAAGAAATTAGGCATGACTCTGTTTAGTAACTGAGGAAACTATTTACGATCTCAATGAAGATGTAACACTTTGCCTGTAGTTATTACGCATAAAAGATATTCAAAATTTGAACCTATTTACTGAACAGAAACAAAGTACCAAATAGATGCAATATTAATAATAATCTATTACTACTGAATAATAATTAGACAGATGTATAAGCAAGTTGCACATATTTGTACCAGGAAAAAAATTGTGCCATTAAATAAAAACTCTTATCAAATCCTTATCCATTTCCTACGCAATAATGTATTATAATGATCAACAATCAATAAGAATATAGTATGTAATACTAATATTACAATAACTGGATAAATATCTAAAAAAAACTGTATATATTTCTACCAGAAAATAATCAAAATTTCGAATAAAATTACAGCTTTGATTTTTAGAGGAAAGTAAATATGTATAGTGTCTTGTTAAATACGTTGTTTTAAACATAAGATCTCTACGTAGTTCTATTTGAATTCTCCAGTGTAAGGATAACGGCGAAATTATTGTACTTCAAAGATGTGAAATGTAGTTCACAAATGCAAAACGCGTCAAAGGAAAGAGACGCAATATCACTGTCGTTAGAGTAACGTTAGTGGCATCAGTCGCTTATCTGTTCCGTTTCCTATGGCACTTTTCACAGAGAAGAAGAAAAAACGGTCGTCCAGGATTATCCGAGGCGCGACGAGACCCAGAAACTGATCACGCGAAAGTGCTGAAACAATATCGTTAAAGAAATAATATCAAGAACGTGGATCATGATAGGAAATCTAGCAACTGGTTTTTAAATGGCACTAAGTAGTTCGAGAATATAACGTCGCAATATCTGACGAATAAATATTTGTGTAAAACTTTTGAATCGATTTCTGATTTCTTTCTAGCTAACAAGCGTTTTAAATCAGCTTTAAATGTTCAACTCTGTGCGACTTATTAATGAATTAAAAAAAAGAGAGAGAGAGAGAGATTTATATAGCTTAATCGGAACTTTCACTGGAAATAATTAAGATCAAAACCGCGATGTGGTGGTTAATCGGTTATCGGCGATTGCTGGTCGTAAAACATGTTGCGGTTTCGATAAATCGAGAATACTGCTACGTATCCAAATAGATAGACCGAATGTTCGTTCTCCAATTTCTCTTTACGCGTTGATTGAATTCAATTTCCGACGCATTAGTCTCGATTGGTATCGCCATTTCCGGCGGACGCCTATGTAACATAATTAAATCGATCACGGGCGCTTTCCCTGTTTATAATTAAACGTAGGCGTTGCTTTATTGACATTGTGCAATTAATTGGCCAATAATGGTTATACTAGCGGCGCCGTCATAGTGCACCTTCTCGATATCGACGGCTGCGGCACAATACCACGAGCGATGAAATTTTCACACCGTTGTACATTGCGCGACCGGCCAGTAATGGGTTAATGCATTTTTACCGAGACTTGCTAAAGGAATGACATTATAGCGCATCGTTACGCGTAAAAAATTAAATTCTGCAGCCCGGGGAATGTCCCTGCGAGTCAGAAATAGCGCCTTCGCATTAACAGAACCGCTACAACGCACGTAAATGTAACGAGGTCATAAAAAAAAGGCTACTTTTCTGTCGCATTTATAAGCGTGCTGGAAGACTAGACGATGCCAGCTAGTAAATCTGCATTCGTAAAAAGATATTATGGAGTTTTTCTCGTTGAAAAAAAAACCCATTTCTTTGTTATGTTATTTATAGTTTTGCATTTTAATGTTACCCCTGTAATTTAGACAGCACTGATATATGTATATACATAAGTGAAGCGATATCATTTACGCGACTGAAACGATGTCGATATCGGTAATTGTGTTAAATTGTTGAATATGACATTTCGTTGTACTATTTTGCATAATTGAGGTACAACACTGGCTTTTCCGATACCAAATTATATAGCTTCACGGAATCGGCAGGCTAATGCAGTAAATTGAGCTATTGAGCTATTAATGGTCGCTACTATCGTTGCATGTTTAAATTAGATTGCAAACAAAAATTTTGAAAATTTTCTTCATGGATATGGTTATGAAATACTTATAGAAACTAATAGTGGCGTAGATCACTTCTACTATCGTCATGTTGAACCTTTATTACGAATTCTTGCAATCCATTATACAGACATACCGTGATAAAAGAAGCAAAAGGATCGCAGATAAAATTGAGAAATAATTCTTACTCATTTTTTTTCGATCATGACATATATTATTAGTTCAGCACTTATTTCTATCACAATAAAACGTTGAAGTTTTTAGTATAAATAATGTAAAATGATGTCAAATAAAGAATTTTGAATAAACTAAAAAAAATCTCGTGTCACGAGCAACATATTTAAAATTGTAAAACTGAAAAAAATTATAAATAATATAAATCGAATTATAATATAATTTTAATATAAATCGAAAACATAATTGGAAAGGAAATAGAACTAATGCGATACTAATTATAAGTGCAAGAGTACAAAATTCAACAGGAAATGTGAGCTAGAAAAAAATGTAAAAATGTGAAAAATTTTCTGGCATTTATATCGCCCGTTTCACATTTTTTGCCTACAATAACTGTAATAAATTTCGCGTGACTACGTTTTTAAGTTTGTCAGTAAATTCCAGGCATTACAAGATTAAAGATAAATAAAAAGTATATAGATGTAAAATAAAAATTCTCTAAAATAGACAGCTGAAATGAAATAAAACTATTTTTTTCCCATGAGTAATCCACGAGCAATTTGAGTTTGTGCGAAGGCATAAATTACATCTAACAATAAAACCTGAGATAACAATCATTTTACTTTATTTTTATTTACAAAAAAAAATAAATAAATAAATAGATAATTATTTTTGTAAAGAAAGTATCAACGAAAACATCAAAAATAGTATAGAATAAGGCACTGAGCGCCATTGCGGCAGAGCGAGCAAAGCATAACACGCAAGCAAATGGAAAAATTCGTAGCGTAATGCGCGATAATCGAGAAAATCGAAGCATGATGCCGCGCAATAAATATATAAAGAAATCCAAAATACCGACGATCCATGCCCCGAAAAACGGGACATCTGCCCCTTCGTTCGTCGGCAAATAAGCCGATTCTCATTCCGGATCGATGAAACACAAAGCGTGAGGCGGAAGAAGAGATCCGATAAGCGTTCGTTCTGGAAGGAGCGTTTAGCGGGGCAACGGAGATGAGATGGTGCCTCGTCTTTCCGGAAGATAGGGGTGAGATGCGGATGTGAGCGGGGATGGAGCATGGCAAACAGACAGAAGAAGAGAAGGAAATTGCGGTTCAGGAATTCGAGCTTCTGATGCGCGAGATTCCACGCTACTTTCGGTAATGTTCAGCTGTTTCACGCTGTTGTACTCGGCGTCGGCGGAGAATCGACGGAATCGGAGGATGGTACCCGGCGCGGCCCTCGACACGAACGATACCCCTGTTCTCTTCCCTGGAGAATCTATTATCAAGGGTGATGTGTATGCAACCTTCGTCAAATTTCCAGACGTGACGCCGTTGAATCATTGCATCTGAATAGGTGTCTAAATAGTACATTTTATACTATTTCCTACTACTTTTCATTCAGTAAGATCAATTATAGATCATCTACTTTAAAGATTATTCTTATAAGATTACTTTATCTTACTAATATTAGTAATTAACATTCTTTGCTTCATTTTAAAATTAGATTTAAACGTAAAAATTGAAATTATACTAAAATTAACGAGCGATACAGCGGAGCTTAATTGCTTTGATGGTAGAAATTAATTCTATGTCGTATTTTTTTTAAGACACTGTAATTAACTATTTTTTTAAATTATATTTAAATTAAATAACGTGCAGAAAATATATTCTGTGTGCAATATAAATTAACTTTAAGGAACAAAACAGATAAAATTACAATATATTCTTAGATTTTTTTTTTTGGCAAAAAACATGAATTATTTTATGAATAAATAATTCTTTCGATAAATTGCTCTATAAATACATTATTTTTTCCACAAATTATTTCATAAATAATTTTTTTTTATAAATTGCTTCATGAATAAAATATTTTTTGTAAATTTTATAAATAAATTACTCCGGATATTAATTCTCAATTTTACAAATAAATTGTCATTTTCTATATTATATGTAAATATTCACACAAAATTCTGTATGTTACATTTCCTCTTTTAATATGGTTTTCAATTTTTGTTGACAGATATGACATCCTTTTCTTCATGAATGGTACTCTTTTTTTCTTTTCCTTTTCGTTTTTGCCATCTCGGATATATTCTTCTTTTTTTTTTCCCGAATAGTCTCTCATGCTTCTTACTCTGCGCTAAATCGTCAAGACGCGAGCACGATCATAATGTACAATGTGTAAGTAAGCCAAGCAATAAGGGGTGCAGACCACGTTGATGTCGGAGATGTCTCCCGAGTGTACCTTTCGCAATTCTTTTACAATCCTGCCAGATGACAATGACGACAACGTCTTCCTAACGATCCGTCTTTCTTGTCGCGAGGATTCTACGTTTTTTTCCCGTGTAGAACTAAGAACCACGAGGAATGGCGACTAATGAGCGGAAAAACATCCCTTGCGATCTCCATCGTGCATTTCGTTTATTTGTTTTTTCTTCCGCTATAATTATTTTTTATTCGTTATTTTTGTGAATCGTATAGTTCGTATATCGCCCAAAGACGCGACCAGCATTTCTGAGTTCAATAAAATTATATAAAAAATTACAATTTAAAGATATAAAATTTTTTTAGCACATGAGTCCTTCAATTCCTTCCCGGAAAATTCATTCAATTCTTAACTTTAATAGAAATTTAAATCAAGATTTAAATATTAATGTAAATATTTTATACAACAAATTAAGAAAATACTTTGCGTGCAGCTAAAGTTTGATTGAGAGCAAAATTTACGTTCGTCGAGAGACTTGTAGTAGAAAATTCGAGTGAGAGGGCATTCTACAGACCGATGGAGCCGATTGCCGGGAGATTTTAGAGCGCGCGTGAACGCACGAATTGGGTTCTTTTTTTCCCCGTGATGTTTAATTTCTCCGGCTAAAGGCGGGGTGGAATTACGGCCGCAGCAGAAAAAGCGAAATTGCAGCTTGACACGCGAATTTCCGACCCTGTCGACGATAGCCGCAAGCGAGTTTACTATTTCTCTAAATTCTATCGATATGTTTACTCGTTCAATATACTCGTTCAGAGAATCAACATTGATCAATCACTGATATTTTCAGAGATGCATTTATTGAAATTTTTCAATATCGATATTGCTCATAATATGAAAATCACAGAATTAATGTATATATGAAGATGGAATATTATGTAAAGAATAATAGCAGGAAATTTTTAGTTGCGTTAGTCTATATCGAAATCATATGCTGACATTGCGGATAGACTAACGCAATTAAAAATTTACTGCTACAACCAAAAACTGGTTGTTGCAGCCGATTAAAAATGCTATGCTATATTTTACTATCTAAATTGTTGCAGCAACCAATCTTTTCTTTCAATGTGGATATCGAGAGAAAAATGTCGATAATACCAAAATATTATTAAAGATACGTTGAAATCTCGATTGAATGTACGTCCAAAATATCATTTTGACGCACGTCGCGGCGATCGGAAAATCCCTGATGGGAGCCTTATTACATCGGAAAAATTGAAGGACGCGGATTCGTCTTCACAAACAACGTAGCGCAAAACTACACATCACAACGTGAATGGGTGAAAACGGAACAAGCTCCGGGTGCGAAACCGACAATTTTCTTGGAGAAATTTCCGGGGTGACGGATGGCACGAGTCGTCGCTAGAATACAAATCGAAAATCGATTTTCGCCAAACGAAAGAGAAACCAAGGAATTAAAGTGGATTTTAAATATAAATGCACTTCAATTGACTTCAATTGTAGACAGACAAGTCTGGTGTCGTCGCTAGAAATATCGTCGCTTAAAAGAAGTACATCGTGAACATAGCGAGTAAAAAGTCGATTTTCCTTTAATAAACTCTTGACACGAAGGATAAATCTGAGTTGTTCTAATTAAATTTACAAATCTTGATCTTTTGACATTTAGCGAAAACTTATAATTCTAAATTGATTTTTTATTCCCAATCAAAATTTTATATCTAGATCGAAGTGTAATAATCTAATCTCAATTATAATACAAATGAGAAAGAAATGTTTACTTTAGATATTTAAAAAAAATCTAGGTACGAAAGAATAGTTTTGCTATAATATTAAAAAATCTGGCTAGATTTGAAAATAATTTTATAACGAGATAATTACGTATATGTAGAAATATCAAGCATGCTGAGAAATACTATAAAAATGTTCACATTGTAGCAATCAATTTGCTTATCAACTATAATTTTGATTAAATCATTCTTTTCGTGTAAGTTTCATATTTTCAAGTTTTCTAAAGTTATGACATTGCGAAGAATGAATTGAATTTCGCGAGAATGTCAAAAAATACTAAAATATTATCTCTTTCGAAAGTAAATGTTGAAATTTATTATCAAAGCATTCAACGGAGATGAAGATTAAATTCTATAAAAGGCGAATTTCAATTAAACTTCCTCCGAGAAAAGATCATACGATCGCAACTTTTTTCGCACCTTTTTCTTAAAAAGTAAAAATTCCTCAAACTTGATGCCACGGTTACAATCCTGAGCAAAATGTACAGACTTTCTGTATCCTTTCTCTCGGGTTGCGAATGTATCTGACGTCTGTATTCGGTTTCTCCGGCTTAGGTTGAGCAGTTTCGTTCTTCCTGGGAAATCATATATCGGATACTTTGCTGCCCATATTCGCGGTAAATCGAGCGCGAGTGAACAATTTTCCCGGGGCATACGGAACAACGAACCGTAAAACAATGTCAGCCGATAGAAGTATCGAGAGTGTGACGGCAAGTTGAACTCGAAGGTATACGATTTTTTTCCTTTAATGTTGTGTTTCAAATAGAAACACAATACAAGATACAATAGATTAATGTATTTTTTAAAAGTATACGAGAAGAATATCTATAATGCAATTAAATATATTAAATACAGAAATTCATGTTTTCTTAAAATCAATTCATTTTAAACAGACATTTTAACTTTGCGAAGAGTAGTATTGTTGTTGAGAAACAATTGTTTATGCAAAAAATTTTTAGTATTTCTAACTATAATAACTTGTAATGATAATAATTATAGTTAAATTATAATAATTGCAACCTTTTTAATAATGACTATAATTAATAGTCACTTTCGATTGCCAACTATGAGTGTTTGTTAAGAGAATTGTACATATAGTTATTATCATTAACATTATAATAATAACAATCATAATTATAGTACCATGTAAATATAGTTACAAATACTAAAAATATTTCTCTCAGTGTACTTTTTTAATTTATATACTTAGTTTCAAGAACAGCTTTGAAGATGATTGAATATCCAAATTTGGTTTAAGCAAATCGAGTTGAGCAGAGATGAAATTAGCACGCAATTAAATTACGAACTTAATCTCCCTATCTGTTATTGTAATTAGGAAGCAGAATTATAAAATATAGAGAGCTTCTTTCTTCTCTGACTCTTCCATACAATTACGTTTACTGTTATCTCAATGCAATTACCGACATGTTAGATGAATACGAGTTAAGCGAAGGCAAGAAATATGGAATCCTATAAAAAACTTCTGAAAAGTTAAAGTTACATGAGAGTTTCTTTTCTGTCAAGTAGAGTTACACAACTCTATCTTTAGCAGATACTAAGTAATATTGTATGACTACTGCAGTTCGAGAATCATCTTGTTTCCTTCACGTTTTGTGAAATGAACTTTTACATCCTGAATAAAAACGGCTCACCGCTGTTATTGTCGAAATATTGCTGTGCACGAAAGGATAATAAATCCATTTAGAAGTATGCGGTTGGGCCAGTCTCATAATTCACACACACGTTCGGTCGCCGTATTCATTTATATCGTCGTGAAAAGTATTCGAAATCATCGATAAGCAAGTTATAACGCTCTAAAGTTATAGCGGATGTATAACGTGCCGACTTTAGAACGTCCTTATTCGTCTGTGGATTGTAAATCGTGGATAATAAAACGCGGTTGCAGAAATACGAGAAACGAACGCAAGATCGTTTCACCGATTATTGAATTTCCTTTAAGGTACGATCGATCCTGTAACCTTTCAGGGTAACAATTTTGCCAACTGACCGAATATATCGAGAAACCGATATCGCGAGTCTTAGGGGGATGCTGGCGTGACGGCCAAACCCCGATGAGATCGCTATTTTATCGATTAAATGTATAACTTACAGACGTACGTTTTACAATACAAACGTACGATTTATGAGACACATACTACGTCTTATTGCATGCACATAAATTCGTAAAAAAGATTATCTTTGAAATTAGCCTTCTAAATTTAATTTTAAAGATTCATCATTACGCATTTATTTATTTTACACCTTTATTTCGCGCATATGACCTCACGATCTACGAAATAAATGTTTGTTAGTGAATTAACAGCTTTCGATGTTGAGTAATAAAGTAAAAGTACAAAAACTTTATAATTTCTTCATTTTTTCTTGTTTTTGATACAAAATAGATCAAAATCAGATACGTTAGCATGTGTATTTAAATTTTTAATTATAAAAAAAAATTTTGTAAAATCAATACAAAGTGTACTTTGAGTAACAAAAATGTTTTTTTTTTTCGATAAAGCAGATGCCAAACATCCTCTTGACATAGATAAGATAAGGAATCAAAGAATAACAATTAAGTGAGCATATCGACTTCATCATTTCACTCTGCTTTTCTTCCGACAAAACTTGAGGATTTGCGGTATCGCGGTTAAAAGTACGGGTTCGTCAAGCCCGTACCGACCAACTTGGATCCAAATCTGGTTGACAGAGGAGGACCCGGTGTTCAGGGATTCAGGACAAACCACGGGCCAGACTCTACACGACTCATTTGACGCAGATCGATCGACAGAAATTTACGGAGGTTTACCGAGAGCCAACGCACACGCTATTCCAATCGGAATAGAAATGAGAATGGAGAAGACAAATTTTCACGATATATATTAATCCACGGAAATAGACACAAAAATAAGAGAAGCCAAAGTAATATAACCTATGAAATTACCAATTAAATAAAACAGCGCAAATTTACTAGTCGATATGTAATAGCAAATAATTAAATAAATAAAATAAATAGAAACAAAGGAACAGAGAGAAATTGATGGATGTGAATAGTAAACATATCTGAAAAATACTAAAAAATTATCATGTGCAATAAATAATTATAAATAATATTAATGTATTTTATTTTAATAATTATAAAGTTAAAAATAAATCATTGAAATTTATTATATGATAAAATGTTATATAATTTATTTTTCATTTAAACAAAAATAAGAATTATATAATTACATTTTCAATTAAATATTATACCAAAACGACGTGAAAAGTAATACGAAAGATTTTCAATTAACCAATTTCATTAAAATGTTATAATCTTAATTTGAAACTAAAGGAAATTTATTCTCTATCGTAATGAAAACTACACAGGGTAATTTTGATCTAAAAGTGCATCCAGGGATTAAATAAATATACGTATATCAACGCGGTGAGACAATCTCTGATACCATTACATTTAATCCAACCAGATGTGTCTCGCGAGATATAATTACTTCTGTATGCCTTTAATGTATTCTGCAAATGGGGCTCCGTAAAAGTTATACCATAAACTATATTTTATTAACCGTATATTCAATATTACGCTTTTCTGTTACCGGAGGTATAAAAAGTATTAATAATTTTTCGAGATTACATTAAATAACTCAATCAGAGTTTTACTTTTATTTCTATAAAAGTATGTTTCGCGAAATATGGATATAAATTTTAATTAATCAATAAAAAAATTTAAATTTGTTATGCATTTCTCGGGATTAATATTATAATTCTAATGATTAATTACTTTGCAAAGGATGTGTACGATATACACTATTATTGAAAAAATGAAAGAAGTTAATCGCTGCTCGCAATCTTTTATACGGATAAGTGAGCGGATATATTTTTCAATGCGTATGAATGTCCTATTTTTACAACTGCTTACTTATGTTAGTTCATTCCTGAATAATTTAACTACACAACGGATATAACGACTTTCTTCTCGCTCGACAACTAGACCGGGTCGTCTTATGACTCTGCAGACCTTCATTTTCTCAAAGTGAAATAATCGAATATTAATTCACCACTTTCAACTGACGTAAATCGTGGAACTGAAAGAATTAATCGGTCCAAGTACTTTAAGTTGTTAAGCCGCCCATTACATTTCTTAATTCTTTGTGCTGCACTTCGTACAGAAAAGATGGTTTTGCCGGAGTATTTACAAATTTATTTAGTTAAACACACAGATCTTAAAATAATTTGGTTAGACCAAAATAATATTATATACAACGTTCAAACTAATTGCTAGAATTATTAACATTATTTGCAACATTGTTAATTATGCTTAAAAGTTAAATGTAATTATTTTAATGGCCCAATAAAATTATGTGTATCTAGGTAAATTTTTACATATTTTAGTAAAATCATTTTCTTTCTATACACATTTCATCTCATAGACTTTATTTACTTCAATTTGTTTCAGCATTTTCACTGCATTCTAACAACTTAGATGCAAAAGCGCAGTGCATGAATTGTCAGACTCAAAAGATCGAGATTTAAACATTTCTAAAGAATCATTTTCTTTCTGTTCTCAAATGAATATATATCTAAAATTTTATAAACTTATAATGTAAAGCGTATTACATCACCATATACTATTTTACTACATTATACAATATTATGATATAAATTAATCAAGGCGATATAATACTCTCTGAAATAAAAAGCGGAAAAACATATAATGAATTTTTTTCACATACTCAAAGGAGGATGCTGACACGATGTGGAACGGCGTATAGTGGCGTAATTTGAAAGTCTAAATGTTCATTATGTATTTGCTATTTTAATTTTAAAACAATGTCGGACGCGCGTCGCGCGCTGGTTAAAGAAAGCACCGCGACATTAAAGAACGAGCATTATGCATCGCAGGACAAAATTTTAATTATTCTCATTTTGCAGTGGGGTTAGTCCGCTTTTAACGTCGCAGTCTCATCTGCAACAACGACGCGAGTGATGTGCATGCGGTCTCTGCGCGTTTTAATATTGCAACGCGCGCGATAGGCTTCATACCGTGCGTGATACGTTCCATTTGTTTCTAACGAACGGATTCGTTGATGCATACGTGCCCAGGTACACCAAGGTTTATCCACTAGACGGGATTTCTCTTTTCGACCGATCAAGCGAACTGCGAGCGAACGAACGGAACTCCTCTAAAAACAACAGCTGGAGTCTTTGGAAGTATTAATCAGGATTGACAGTGATTTAATTAATTTTCTATGTCCTTTTAGTTCTGTTTAGAAAAGCAAGAATCTCGCTGCAAGAGAACAGAATTAACAAGAAAGTGGTTTAACCAATCCCATCGATATCTCGTCCGAACGTTAAGATGCATCGTTAATTACGGAGTCACAGCTTTACCTCTGAAGAAACGATAGAAAATAATTCAACGTGATCGCCGCTAAAACCTTCCAATTAAGGATAAAAGCAGGTGGTATCAAAGATATCGATTGCATAACGTTGGAAAGTTCAATCCCTTTCCGAGTCCTTCGCTTTTCATTCGAACGTATGCGAAAAATTAATTAATATCTAGGGAGACTGAGGGTGAAAAGAAGACGAGCATCCAATTATCGAGAATTTAACATCTGAATCGAAACTATCGATCGTAAATGCGTTTTAATTAAAGACAGCGAGAAATATCAAGAAGAAAAGGAAAAGGGAAGGAGGTAAAGGTATAAAAAGGCTAAGATAATAAAAACGTAAGGCATTAGAAAAGTGATTATTAAATATGTGCGTTTTCAATCTTATCCATTTTCTTATCTTATCCATTTTCTAATTAAGAACAAGTTTTCCAAAGGTATGCAATCATCTAGTATTCAACAAAGAAAATGACATGATATTTTTGTTTATTATTTTGTCAAATCAATCTTTTAAAAGTACCTTTGAACGTAATGCTACTAGTTCTAAGTGCAATTAGTGATAGTTTATTAAATATTGTTAATTACTTTCTTTAACTTTTACCTCCAATTCTGTTTTTTTTTTTTTTTCAATTTTTAATTTCTAGTAAACACTTATCAAGCATAGTCCGTTTAAGTGGTTTTTAACTACTTTCGTTCTTTAAAATTTAGGGAAATTGCGGTCCCTCTGCCTCCCTCTTCCTTAGCTACATCCATTTTTATGTATGACTTTTAACAAATATTAATTAAGAAAAAATGGAAATATTCATAAGGTAATATAATAAATTACTAGACACAAAAATAAACTGCTTAATTGTGTCTTTATAATAAAAAAAAAACAGACAAAAGGATAAAATTGTCTAATAATGTTTCCTAATTGGTCATTTCTGAAACAACGAGATCGTTAATCTACAGTAATCTACCCTGATGCCTATTTTTGACGTCTGGCTTTGGTGGAGAACCGGGGGAAGGTAATTGAAGGGGAAAGAGAGCAAAAGGAACACGAAGCACGCAATTCAACTTTTGTGGTCTTACTTTCTGCGCAAATGCGACGTGTTGTGGACGATTTCGTAGCCGGTGACGAGACACGCGGGCAATTTCGTCCGCAAAGTTGTTCCTACCCGCGTTCTCGTGATTTATGGAAGTTTCCGTCGGCTCATCGGGTAGGGTATGAGAATTGTCCGGGAGAAAAGAACTTTCAGAAAAATGGAATGCAGCCAGGAAAAAAGGATCCTGTTTACGTAATGCCGTTTCTCTCTCATCAAGAAACGAGTAAGAAACGCAAAAACGACTTTGATATTGTAAAATAAAATGAAATAAAAATATATGTACATATAGATATAAGCATACATATATATAAATAAAACAAAGATGAATATATACATAAATAATAAACACACAAAATAATGGGAATTAACGTAAGTTTGCAATTACTGAGTTACAAGAATTTTCAAATTTGAAGAATTAAGAATTTTTCGAATTAATTGTATATAAAATTTTATATATATATATATATAAAAGTTATTTTATATTTCACGGATTACAAAAAAACTTTCCAATATTTCTTAATTGATTCGCTTTATATTATACTTTCTACAATAATATTATACTTTATTGATATAATAGCAAACAATGATATCAAAGCCGTAATTTTCAAATGTTAAAATATTCCCTAATCAAAATTCGTTTCATACAAAGGTTAAATGTGAATGATAAAAAATTACTTTTGTGTGTCACAATGTTAGTACAGGAAACTTCGATTTAACCTTTATCTCACTCGTGAGATCTCTTCGCTAGAGAAATCAGTCGGATGAGATAGAAATTCTGAGCACGGTTGATCAGACACGATTGCAACTACATCGCCCGCGATGAAAGGACGATCCGCGAACAAAGAAACGACTGTGGCGAAACAGGGGTACAGAAATATGAACGATAAAGTACCTCCGTGCAGCAGCCGCAGCTCGCCGTGCGTTATTGTCGGCCACCGAGCAGCATTGTTGCTGGCTAACAATGAGCCACGTTGCATAAACAATTACGCGATGCCGCTGCAGCCACTGATTAATTACCGCGCGGCTGACAGAACCCAGTACTCTTTTATCTTCGCACGCGATTTAGCGAACAAGCGTGAGCGCCAATTTGTCCCTGAAATGTCGCGCTTGAAGAAAGTAAACCCCGTCGCGTGACAAAATTGCCGATAGCAAAAATAAACAATTAAACCGCTCAACGGCTGTCAATCATCGTGCAAGCGTAATTAAAGAGCTTTTTATTGCTGCGGCAATTGCGATGAAAAGCTCTTAGTTTCTTAAAGAAAATTTTAAACTAATCAGGTATACAATGGTAAAATATCATATGGATTCGTCAATTTTTCAATAATAATCAGAGGAATTTAAGTATTTAAGTATAATAAAAGAAGTAATACTAAAGAAACAGAAATTTCGTGCAAAATACACGTAAAAAGAGAAATATATATATAAAAGAAAAAAAATTTTCATAATTTAAAAAAAAACGGTGCCAATCTCCCATTTTATTCGACCGTGCATTCTACGTTTTTCATGGGTTTTAAATCAATGTTATGCAAATCGCAAGATTTAGATCGACATTATGTAGATTAATCTGCTGATGCAGATTGTATAAGGGGATGATCACCGTTTTATCTCCAATGCCAAGGGCGGACAGAGATTCATCCCTTGTAGATTGGATGTTTTAACCATCTTTTTATGATAAATATCTCAAATTTGGTCGGTAATAAATCACACATCTTTCTTCTCCTATATAGAAATATTAATAATTTTCTCTTATATATAGGAATAGAAATTTGAAAAATCAGATAATTCCTATTATTTTCCTTAAAATTTGTGTTTCATTATCTTCTTCCATATATTACAATATATATTACAATATAAATAATATTTGTAAGCATACTTCCCCCAAATATTTATCGTAAAATTCAAATTACGCCTTATTTTATTATGTTTAATATAAATTCCAAGTAGAACAATATATTGCTTCTTTCTTTAAAGAAAAGTAATAATTTCTCGCAGAAATGTTTCTTACTCTCTTTTCATTACATTTATCATCGATAATAATGAGTTAATTAGCACTGTTATACAAATTTATATGATGACTCACCTAAGCTTTATCTCATCGTGATCGGATGATTGATTCGTTAAAAAGTAAAGATAAAAAAAGCATAATATGCAAATCATCCGAGAGTCGCGCTTATTTTCTGGATGTCAATTACTCCAAATTAAATTAATAAGATATGAAACAGCTAATAACACAACCCAATTACTTTTTTTATAACCTTCTTTATATTCATAAAAAACTGATAAATCAACTGTTCATAAATTCATCAAGTCTAATTGTAACAGAAAAATATTTTTTTACGAAATAATATTCTCTTTCTGTTATTTGACATTTCAAAAGGTTGTTACACGTGGGAGAAATAAATTATGAGGTCCACCTAAACAAACGTGCTCCGCGCACCCCGATAATCATGAAACTAGAGAAAGAGAGAAGAAAGACAGAGAGAGAGAGAGAGAGAGAGAGAGAGAGAGAGAGAGAGAGAGAGAGAGAGAGGAAGCGACCAGAGAGACGGCGCGGAATTACGCGGCGCTGCTAATGAAGCAATCTCCACTTCGTCCTTGTTATCTTGACGTGGGCACAAGAGACGCCCGCATCATGCTCCGGGGTTTCGGGGGACGAGTTCAGCCATCGAGACGACGGGCAAGATTTCCCGCGGGTCCACTCGACGCTGGCCCTGGGTCCATCGACGAATCAAAGCAAGAGAATTTCGGACACAAAACTTAATAGTCAGGTCCCCTTTTCTACATTCTAAGAGAAATCGCAATTCGCACAGGCCGGTGATGAGACTGTCTCGAGCTTTTTACCAGGCAATACGGACCCGGGGCGGGGGGGGGGGGATAGCTCGGCTTAAGAGACCAAAAGAGAAAGAGAGAAAGAGAGAGAGGGGGAAGGGGGAGGAGGAGAGGGCAGGGAGATATCTAACTCGCGGGAGAAGACAGATCGCGCCAAGCGAGCAGTCGCAATAAATCTCGCTCATCCCCCTCGCGCTGTTGGCGTTTATAATCACGGCGCGCTTAAGTCGTAAATATCTCCCCGACTCGTAAGTAGAATTATTAGACGTTACCGATGAAATATTTTCCGGCGACGGGAATTAATGTACACGTGCACGTCGCTCGCCCGGGTGAATCGCGCCTGTTGTATTGTTGTTCCGGTGGAAATGACAAAGATATCGCCTCGTGGCCTCTGTTTGCTCGTACATTCTATCGTTTTTCCATCGAAAGGCCAGGCGTGATTCCGATATGCGGATATGTTTGGTCGAAATGGAAATGAACAATCCCGTCGGAATTGTTCTGGAACAATCAAAATCGACAATCAAACCGTCACATTGAAATGACATCGTGTTATAAATATCTGCCGTCGAACGAAGTTACGCTTTTGTTGCATCAATTATGTAAGTATAATAGAATTGTTAAGCTGGTTAAAAGAATAACCAAAGCGTAAAAAAATCAAGATTAAAACTTGAATTTAAAACATTTAAAGGCAACAGATAAAGGCAAGCTTATTAAGTATTTAGAAAGAAAAAAGTATTTTTTATTTATATAAAAAAATAGTCATTTAATATAAATACTTTCAATCATTTATATTTCAAGCGTATTTATTTTCATCTCAATAACACTGAAATATTCGACAAAATACGATGAGTCACACACAAAAAAAAAACAACATGTTTTCCCTTACTCCAAATAATATTAATTCTTTGATCTCAAAAAACAAGTGTCGATATATATATATATTTTTTTACAAAACAGACTCGAACGTGGAATAGTTGGAAATGAGAGGAGAGGGGGACTAATCGATCCCATCGATTGCGCTCAATTTCCGTGACAAGCACAACTCTAATTTATATCTGCGATAACATCACAACGACATAATTGCGATGATCGAGCGGCCGGACAACGTATGGGAGTGCGTTACCCAAGGACCAACCGGCAGTTAGTTCTGTTCGAGTGGATTATCCTGTATTACACCTGAAACAGGTGCTATTGCGTGCGTATCTATTCGCATACACACGTGCATGAGCTGTTTGTACGACGCGATATGCCAGCGCGTATAATTACGTAGGGTTTGATATGAGCCAAAAGTACGCAAACAGTATGGCTGCAGGTTTGACGATTAATTGCGAATATTCCGGTTAAACTCAGAAATACACGATTTGATAGTAAGGCAATTAACGGATTTCCGTAAGAGCTCGATTAACATTCGCTCGGCCGTTCTGATTTTCAAAAGCTCGATCGTAGAAATCAGTTTGAAACTCTTGATTGAAGACTTAAAACACTCAAGATGAGCAACGAATAATGCAGCATTATTTTACAAATTACTTAGTCTGCAATAAAATATTGTAATTTACCAATTTTGTCTGTATTTTTGTCTGTTAAATTTTTTTAATTTCATCTTTTAAATTTGGCTATTCTAATTTTAAAAGAAAAATAGCGTCAAAGAAACAAAAAATGATAATTTTGAGAATCTTCATGACGTTGTAACATAAAAACATTTTTTCGCTAATGCTACGTGATAGTAGCAATTTTTTTTTTTTAAGTACGTTGTTTCGTTTTGATTTTTCGAGATAAGTATAGCAATTTAAAAATCGCCGTATCCCGAAAACGAGAGATCATTTCGAAAATGGGACAAAATGCATTTTACAGCTAAAAGTTGATATTTTTACGTAGCATTAATAAAAAACGTAGAAAAAAAATTTACTGCTGATGTTACAACGTCGAAAATCGAAACTCTCAAAGTCATTGCTTTTGTTTCCTTAAATGCCATTTTTCTTAAAATTTCACATAATGGAGCAGTTTTTTTTTAAACAATATCGTATTCAGTACCTAAAAAACTACGGGATAAGGTAATTTCGCAGGTTAGTGTTATTATAAAGCTTTGTTTCATCAGAGCTCCAAGATACATGCCAGAATCACAATTGTGTCTATCATTGCATGTATTTCAGTCTGACGAGGATTAATTATTTATTACGCTCGGCGGACGCATTGTTCATTTCGACGACATTGTAATGTATACAGATGGAACTTTAACTAACTGTAACCAGAGTCATAAAGTGCTTATCAATAAATGATGATAATGATGATGACCTATATATTTAATTAAAGCTGTTTTATCACAAAGCGGCAAAAAGGAGAGATACATGTGTATTTTTGCGACACGGCAGCGACATAAAATATTTAGTTCAGCGATGTGTGTAACGAGCGCTATGTAACGGTATGTTGAAAGCCCAGCATCTCTCTGTACGGTGACCTCGACACATATAATATTTCTGCAAAACTGCTTCTATTCGTACAACTCACGTGTTCGTGACGCGGTTCTAAGTACGCGCGACGTCCGAGTAATTAAAAGGCCTGCCGAAATTAATGATACGGGAATCGCGCCTTCGCGAGAGACGAAATTCGCGATGCAATCTACACATAAAGAAATGTAACGCGTGAAGCGAGCTGTACGGAACCCGGAATTACCGGAAACACGGAAAATCCGGTGTGAATGCATATGTACACGCGTGAACAGCGGAAACGCACACGCGTGCGGACTCACGCAACGTACTATGTGCAACCAAAACGTGGAACACGCACATAGGCCGATACCACGCGG
>NW_017305071.1:2170668-2184147 GCF_001594115.1 Trachymyrmex septentrionalis
GTATGTACACGCGTGAACAGCGGAAACGCACACGCGTGCGCACTCACGCAACGTATGTTGCGCAACTAAATTATGTGCAACCAAAACGTGGAACACGCACATAGGCCGATACCACGCGGCAATGGAGCGATACGTGACGTTCGATTAAAGCGAAATGAAACTGCGCTTCCGGGCGGAGGATCGGTCTCGCCAGTCAGCCATCAGAATGCACTGAAGACGAGCCATAAACGCAAGAGCACGCGCGCGAGCGAGAACATATCGGTAATTAAAGTATATTGATACGCCGGTGATCGAGTTTCGCGTTCAATACAATGAATACAGTCGGCCCCGACGCGTCCTTAATCCATCATCGCGAGATCGATGAAGAACGAAACTGATGGTCGCGGGAAAGAAAATATCGATACGGTAAAGCACGTATTCGTGGCGGGATGCTTTGTACCTATTTGTCGAACGCGAATTCATAAAAAAATTCAAGAAAATAAACGACCAATATGAACAAGCAAACTTAACTCTACGTCGGCAATCATATCTTCACTCCTTCCGTTCGCTAATTTTCTGAGGTTTTTTTATGTTCGACCCAAGTATTTTTACTGTTCCAGGCTTTTTATAAAAAACCGTGGAAAAACAGAATTACTTTTTAACAAATATATTACATAATATAGATTTCGATTTTAATGTTAAAACGTCGATTTAATAAAAGTTCAAATTTGAGCAAAAATGAGGAAGAAGTGCGAAAGTAAAATTTCGTCTGTATAAAAAAAAACCCAGATCGCAGGAAGATTAATAGTATGATAAAAAAATATAAAAGAAATATGGCCAATTAACTTGTTTCACACCGATATATTTTATATACACTTATTCAGAGATACAGTTGATATTTTTTTATTATTAACGCGTCTCACACGTTCGAAAATTCTTTTCAGGAACGCAACGTGTGCGCTGCACGAAGGGGAAGATAATATGTTTGAATTATTCGATAGTAATATTCTCGCGTTAAAAATGATATAAATACTTGATAATATATTCGAGCTTAATTATCGGTTCATCTACTCTAACAATGTGTGATCTACTCAATCAGATTTGCCTTGTCATTGCCATTGATTTTGGTTCCATTATAACGCCGCAGCCCGGCCTGAATATGTGCCAACGTGGCAGCTTTTAACTCGGTCCCATTATGCCCGCGACTACCCCCAACCCCCGAAGTACACGGCGCGCTGCGCCGCGTCGTCTTTGTGTTGCAGCGCGCGATGCACTCCATCGGGAACGTGACTCGACGTGTACGCGGCGTATAATATCGCGGCGCATTTACGCGGAATTAGAGGTACGCTCGTGTTCGCTTTCGCGTTTTCCTGGTCGGTATTCGCGCATTCGGACGTAAACGGAGGAGGGTAATTGCTCGAGAAACGCGCGACGCAATCGTAGAAAAGGATCGAGACCCGGCAGCCTCAAAGGGATGGGATCAGGGAGTGGGGAGACGAGCGCGCGGATATGGAAGAGTCGTGGCGGAATTTCCTGTTTGCGTCATCGTCATTGTCGTCGTCGTCGTCGTCGTCGTCGTCGTCACGAAAGTCTCGTTACCTCGTACACCTACTTAAGGAATTAGCCGCGTTGTTGTTACAGCGTACGACGCGTTATAGCGCGGGCATGGTACAAAAGTACCTACGTACTTAGCGAACGATGCGATTTACGGCGAGAGAGAGCAACGCGACCATTCCCCATCCCCTCGTCTTCTCGTCGTGTTTGAAACTGTTCGCTAACATTGCGTTCTGTTGAGTACCCGCTTACCCTCGATGAATCATGAGAGACTCGTTGTGCGTCTAATGACGGAAACGTCGCAGCGCAGCGCTCCGTGCGCTACGTTCAATTAGAACGAGATGAAATTCCGACTTTTGCGTGGTAATCCGACGACAGCGATAAAACGGAGGGAAACGACGAAAGGCAGACGACAGAGAGACAGAAAGAAAGAGAGAGAGAGAGAGAGGGGGGGGGGCAAAGGGAAAGAAGAGAACAGGAGTCGAATCGGCAAAGGACTGGATGAAGGATAGAAACGAGACGCTGAGACACGGACGTCGGAAAGAAGCACGACATCTGAGCGATCAACGTCAAGCGTTACGATAATTGGAATACATATCGAATTGGAGTTCGTCGTCTGGTGACGGCGAACACGACGATCGACAGGCGACGGCGTCGATCTCGGCGACGAAGGACAGCGCCGGATGAGAACGACGGAAATCCGAATGTGACACGAATGAATGACATTTAGCGAGCAGGTAGAAAGAGAAAAGGAAGGACGAAAAAGGAATAATCGTTGGATATTCCGGGCAAGTGTTCTAAGAGCAATCTATCGTGCCGACAATAGCATTCGAAGGAACTTGATTTTTTTTTTTTTTTTTTAATGAAAAAATGTTGCTCGCGTTACTTTTTTTTTTTTATCGACGACTGAAACGTCGCACCTTTAAGCAATTTAAGGAGACAGAGAAAAGCGGAGCTTCACACCCGTTATATTTGAAACTTCGCTTTCGTATATACTCTAGTGAAAAAAAAAAAAAAAAAAAAAGAATAGAAATAAAGGGAATTTAAATGAACGAAGTTGTAAGCGATCTCGAAATAGCGCTCACTGCCGCTCGTGCTTCGAAATTGTGAGTAGCACACGAACGTGATTCGCGATTCGACTGTATAGATGTGGTAGTACAATTTACAAACGCAAATTACGTATTCACGTATTCGCATTTAAAACATTTGGACGAAGAGCAAAGTTGATCAGAAAAGCAAGCTTTAAATATACACATAATAGATCGAGATCGTACTTTACATCGCGGAAGAATATTTCAAATGCGACTTAAAGCAAATAAATTCGAGAGGAGAAACAGGAGCAGCACAATAGCGAGGAGAACAAAAGGACGAGGGGTGAAAAGAGCCGAAAAGAAAGGATCGCGAGACGCCGGGGTGAATTCGACCGTAATGAGATTCGATCTGTTCGCTCACCCTTCTCCCTCCGGAGCAGTAACTTCGCTCGCAGTTAAACTCGCCTAAAATCCTAACGACTTTTAACTTGCTCAAACTTTGACGCCGAATTTCGGATCTTTAAATTAACCAGGGATTAATGCCGGCGGCGTTCGTGCGCGCGGGAGCGTCGGGATTCACAAGGATTAAATCGAACCCGTCTCGTTTGGCGGAGCTTCCGGCCTGCAAAAATAACAGCCCGAGCCCGTCGAGTTTGTACCCGGAATATTTTTATTACGACGAAGTCACGAGGGTATTGCATTATTTCCTTGACATTTCGCGGAAAGATTTGGAAAAGAAGAAGAGAAAGACAGTGTTTTTCCTTCAATTTCTCTTCGATTTGTCAAAAATTCACTTCGACGAATTAAAAAGATCGAAAAGCGAGAATATTATTGTTTTAACCTTTTAATAAAATAAATAAATAATTAAACTTTAAATAAAAATAAATATTTGCTGTTTGTTCACAAATATATTTTCAATAATTCGCTTGCGGATAAAAATATCCACAGTAATTGCTTTTTTATAAAAATATTATTTAGTTTGATTACTATATTGGTATCGTTAAATAATTAAATTAAATAATATTTTTATATGAAAGTAACTGCAATGATCACTTTCTTATAAATATTTTATTTAATTTAGTTATTATTTCATGAAGAGAGAAATATTCCAATAGGAAATATGTTTCTTTTATAATAATGAATTATGCATCTCTTCGAAAAAAAGAGATAAGCTCGTAACCGAACATTAAAAAGTTAACATTAAGTGTTTAAATAAATTGTAAAATGTCATATATTTAATTCAATATCTTTATTAATGCAATAAATGTTTCTTAATCAGTAATGTACCATTATTTCATATAAGTAAATTATGCAATATACTAAAAGAACGAGTTTCATAAATTATTTTCAACATTTTTTTTCAGTAATTTTATGCATACGTTGATGGAAGATATTGTATAAGAGAAATACTTCATTAATAAAAAATCTGTATGTTTTTATGAAAAATACTTTGCAGTTTCCATCACTGTATCATTTCATTAAAAATATCAGTTGAAGCAGACATAATCGCTAAGGATAAAAAAATAACCACGGACACTTTTACGCCCCAAACAGTATCTCGAGCACAGCTATATCGTAAAAAGACCTAGAAAGATAAGATCAAGATTGGCGGGATGGATACGAGCTCACGGACCTCGAGCATACTCTATACAGCTCTCGCCCCGTAAGGACGATGAGCGTGAGTAGCAACATCACCTTCACGCCCGAAATCTACGATCGGTATTCCTGCCAAAGGACATTTTGCGTCTATGGAACAATGGCGGTGGGTACCGTGAGTTCACGTTCTTAACGGCCGTTACGGATACGTTACGGTAATGCGCGTCTCACGGATCTGGCGACGAGGTGGATGGTACGGGGGTGTAGGGGTGATTCGACTTTGAAGAGCAGAAAAAGAAAGAGGGAGGAGAGAGCGACGAGAAAAGAACGAGAATCCAGCGCGCGTATAGCCACGAATAAATGCGGTCGTCCGATAACGGGATGAACCGCGATAAAACCGGAAGTCTTGGGGTCGACATGTACAGGATGTCTCAACGTTGAACATATTTCAGGCGAGGTTTATTGCCTGTATGTAGCCTGTTGTCAATTTTTAATTTTCAGCATTAAATATTATTATTACTAAACTTCGATCAAAGGTCTATTAAAATTCAATTACTTATAATATCACTGAAAAATGATATTTTATTATTGACGGTTAATTCATTGAGAGATCTATTCATTCTTGATAAAAAAAAAATAAAAATTTGATCGTTTATTTAAATATTTGTGTAAATGGTTAACTCTTTAGACGTTTCTAATGTTAGACATCTTATGTGTGTGTGTGTATATACACACACACACACACACACACACACAATTTGATTAATTCGGATATTATGCATAATGGTCGATCAATATGCATAATGCACACCTGTTTTGATCGGCCATTATGCATAATGCTCGATTAATCGAATTTCCTACGACATACATATCAAGCTCCTAATTTTAAAATTTATGGAATTGCGGTTTTGTTCTATTCTGTTTATGTTCTCCGAGATTCATGAGTTAAAACTCCTTTAATTATAGTTATATTGTGTATCGCAGATATTATTTCTCGAAACTTCATCATTACTTTAGTTCATGACTACTGATTTTGCGACATCCTGTACATGGCGATGCATGCCGTACATGGACGAAAAGTATAGATCTTCGCTGTAGTTCTGGATAGCGTCGGAAAGAGAGGTGGAATGTGTCGTGCAGTCGCCGAGTAAGCGAACGGCTACGATCTATTTCCACGTCGTTTCGCAAAAGAGCTCTTTCCTTTCTCGTCGTCATTCAGATTCACGATGGACACAGAAATGGAGGATTCTGTCATGGAACATGATATTATGCGCGAAATTAATTTCTTGCATTCAGTACTTTAACACTTACGTAGTACAATATTCGCTCGAAAATTCCCTTAACTGGTACATACGCTCGCGGATTTAGTATACTTTAAATTAATGTATCTTTACTTGAGGTTAATGTAATTAAATTTTTTTCATTAAAAAAATTAAATCCGAAAAAGTAATATTATGAAACTTAAAATTATATGTAAGATATCGTGAAGAATATATTCATAAACAATTTTTCACAATGAAATTGAAGAAAATGTTCATTAAACATGCGAATACCGATTAGGACAAACTTGAGCCTTATCATCCATATAATGTCGTCGAAATTTATGTAACGCGCAAACTAGGTGACAAGTACTTATTGCAGAATTATCGGTTAATATTTAGGATACACTGATACTGGAACTGTGAAGTTAGCATGGCATTCTATGAATATAAAAAAAGTAATAACGAATTTTTATGCTGAAAAGTAAAAATTGAAAATTTATCGTGCTAATTTTGGTTTTTTAATAGATACAAAAAAATGCGGAACATTCTTTTATTTTTATAAAGAACTGAAGAGCTATGAAAAGAGCTACTAGAACTATCATTATTTTTTTTTTATATTTATAGAATGTCTATGCTAATTTCGCAGACCCGCAGACACTAGAGATTTACTAATGTAAAAGAATAAAAATCTAGAATAACACTTTTTTACACTTTTATCTTACTTAAGTAGAGTATTATTTTTCCATAGATGTTTCACCGTGTGAATATATTTTCCAACCTTATTTGCTTAACTCGAAGAACGCGAAGTTCGACGTTACGTAAGATGATTATCAGACATAGCGACATTGAGCTAAATGTACAGTAAAGATATGAGACTTAATCCCGGCAAGAACACGCACTAAGCAAACCACCTCTTCCGATGGCATGACGAAGCACGAAACGTGACGATCCGGCCAAAGAGGTCGATTATATTTTAATTAAGCGTGCGCACGTACCATCTAGACGCACGCGAGATTTCGTAGCCTCACCGATCCTGCCTTCGACGTCGATAATTACCTCTGATTAACGTTGCCAAGGCCTCGGTGTGCCCAACTCACAAAGCGCTTTATAACGAGGTCGGTGAAGATCGCACGCGGCTTTTACGTTCAATATCGCATTGCGTAACCAGCACGCGGTCAGTCGAAGCGCGCTTTGCGATCCGCTTTGCTCCAGCCTCCAGCTTAAACGTCATGCTCAAAGGCAGCTCTCTTCGGTGTAATTAGATAAATCTCTCAATCGGACGTCTCTCAAGCTCTATTATGCTGGAATCGAATCCCAAACTCGAACTTCGTAGTGATCGCACTGTCGAGAGCCAAACCTGGAGCCGAATCTTGGAAGCACACAATTCAACGTTATACGACTTGGCTCGTAGCATTCCATTCGAAAAATATTACGCAACAAAATTATGACTTCATTGAACAGAATCATTCGCTGTGCTACATCATTATGAAAAACTTCATACACCGTTAAATTTCTAATTAAAACCATCAAATTAAACTCAATTTAAGTTATTTTTAATCCACCGGTAATGTTGAATTTCAAAGGCACAATTTCATTTTTTTGTTATAAATTTTGGAATAAATTTTAAATACGTAAAAAAATACAATATAATCAATTTTTATTATGGTAAAAACTCATTGTTAAAGCTTTCACAAGTACGTAAGAATTTTTTCAGATTTATATTCAGTTTAAAACAATATAAAAATCTGCACTGAAGTTTGAAGACTCAGATTGTGGACGAAGGGTAAAAATTGCACATTGTCGACGGGAGAATATTCATTTCTATAGAACCGCAACTACGTCTACTTAATATGTCGTTAATTTAACTAGAATTATGGAGTTAAATAATTTAACCCCAAAAAATATATTGAATTCGACTCAAAGTCAGTTTCTTATTTATTAAGCATACGTTAACATGGACATTAACATATTTACTTTAAAATGCAATTACTTTAAAAAGCATAGAAATGGATTTATTTATATTTTGACACAGATAGGCCAATATTCATATCTATTCTCGAGTAATATCTTAAAATATTAATACGGCTCTAAGATTGATTTATGACGTTCTTAAAACTGCATTTAAGACATCCTTATACACAGTACAGTTACTCTACTATTATCGTAACTTGAGTCACGTTCAGCTTCAGTTCACAAACTTGTGATTGGACTGCAACAAGCGGTTCCTTGTCATAATTATGAAGTTCGAGGCCCCGAGGAACGGTCGCGGACAATACCGCTCGAATATAGTAGCCGTGTATGCATTCTCGCCGCGAATACTTAATTTACGAGGTACACCAACGGGAAGACACGAGGGACACACCGAAATGAATCCGCTGACCGGAGGCAAAATGCTCGCCGATGGGGCAACCGCGAGAATGGCCGCGATCCATTTTGCAAGTCCGCTATACTCGAACAGCCCTATCTACCGTTATATACACGGTGGTCTTAGATCCAAATAGATGTTCTGGACATCTATGATTCCTTAACTATAATCTCTAGACAGCTTTGTCTTGACAAAAATGCCAGATTGATGCTTTTCAAGATAGTTTTAAGTAACACGAACATGTTACTTAAATTATTACACAATAAAACTTTATTCAGTAAATTTCAAATCGATTTCATTTAAACAGAGTTTAAATTTCAAAATAATTAATTTTACGTCTAATAAATGCATAGAATGCATCTAGCAAGTGTAACATTAAATTACTTCCACTATAAAGACGTAAACGTAATCGTAACTTTATATTTTACGTTACAATAAAAATTAATTATTCCTTTTGACAATTAATTAATTTTCTTAAGCTTTATTAAGCTACATGAGCTTTCAAGTTTACCGTGAGAAATTACGTGATGAAAAATTCAATTAAAAACTCCGGAACAACGTGTTATTTGCGGCGTGCGTTTATCAGAAAATTTTATTGTACGAGTTTGGAGACACTCTGTATATAGTGAGAGCTCGCGACGTTAATACTCGCAGAACGCCCCCGCGACCCAATTGGGAAACTCTGGACATAATCGTGAACCATAGCACCGGGAAAGTCGGCTAACGAAGGTACGGAGAGTCGGTCGGTCCGCGGTCGTGTGTGCGCGAGACGTTTATTTGACAGCAACGGAACGACGATTGCCGGGGTTGGACCCTCTCCGGACATGCTCGTGGAAACTCGATTCATCCCACGATGCACCCTCCTTACTCTCCCGCGTCGCTGCGATTCTCGTGGTACTCATCGATCGTTGCGTTTTAAGAATGTATTACACATATTTTCAAAATAATGAAAAAGTTATAAAAAAATTACGAATTGTTCCAGATTGCATTTAAAATACGAAAAATAGCGACGGTTTACTATCCGGATCAGAAGTTATTTCAGTAAATAATATTTTGTTTTAATTTGTGCTCTAATGGAAATATATGGAAATAATGGAAATGATAAAATAATAACAAAAATCTCAATTTTTATATAAGTATTTTAAGTATTCAAGATGTTTCATGTAAAGTTACATTGTGAAGTATAGAGAGTTAGTTGTTCTGTAAATAAATAAAATATTTATTTGTTCTAAATTTTTATAACTAATCTTTGAATCGCAATATAAACCGTTGAATAAATCATTCTGAATACGTAATGTACTCATACAAAAAAGTTAATTTTTTAAAATCAGTTTTAGTTTATAATAATATAAATAATAACAAATCAAATAAATAAACAATATAAACGTGTTATCGAGTAAAAATAAAATGTTATAAACACAACATGCCTATGTACATAGTTTATTCTAAATATAAATATTGACGCATTTGTAAAAATCCTTAAATGGTGCAATACAATCTTAATCCTCCGTCATGTACAAAATTAAACAATATATTTTTTATTGCAAACACAAAGATAACTTCCAAAAAAGATAAGTAATATTGAAACTCTAATTTCTTCTATTTTAAAGTGATTTAATTGTTACCGAAATTCTACGAATATCAATGTCGTTGATACTTTTGAAACTAATTTATCATAGAAACATGATGAATATCAATGTCAAAAGTTGACAATATTGGTGCAGAATAGTCTTACCTGAGAATTATACTACAAGATAGTAAGTAATAGCAATTGCACCCAATTGTTTTAATCAATCGAATTTTTATTATATACATGCAGATTGATCAGAGGATTCTCGAATTAAAAGATATGCGATATTGAAATTAATTTATTATAGAAATACAATAAATATCATTGTCGAAAGTTAATATTGTTGATACTGAATAGCTTTGCTGGACAGTTATACCAGAAAATGACAAGCAATAATAACAATCGCATTCAATTATTTTAATTAATCAAAGAGAAACAATACCAATTTTTATATGCAGATTGATCAGATTCTCGAATTAAAAGATATGCGATGATTAAAATTAATTTATTATAGAAATACGATAAATACCATTGTCGAAAGTTAACATTGCCGATATATTAAATAGCTTTGCCAGTTACAATATTACAAAAAACGACAACGTAATAGCGATTGCATTCAATTTTATAATTAATCACAAAGAAGCTATATCAATTTTTATATGCAGAATGATCGAAGGATTCTCGAATTATAAAAAATTGGCAATGATTGAGACTAAACTATAAAAATACGATGAATATCATTGTCGAAAGTTAACATTATCGACAGTTTTGTTAGAGAATTATATTAAAAAATAACAAGCAATAATAGCGAAAATTGCATTTATAATTATCTTAATTAATAAAGTTTTATTATCAATTTCTCTGTAGATACACAAAAAATTTGATCAAAGAATTCTTAAATTAAAAAATTGACAGTGATTGAGAGATTCTGGTGTAACAATAAAGATGTTTAACACAATGTACCATTGTCATACGACGCGATTTCGCGAATAATAATAGTAATTATTTACTGCATCAGAGTGTTGCGCGAGAGAAAATTTCTATTTGTGAATAAATGATTGATTATGTTATTCTGACTATAGTAAACGATCGAGTTTGCGAGAGTAATTGTGACACTTGGGGCTTTTCGTTTTTCTAACGTATTCTCCATCCGTTTAGCGTGATGGACGGTGTAAACACGCGACTCTGATCAACGACAAGGGGATACGACGCCCGATGAATAAGAGTGGCGCTAGATGATCGAGCGCATAATTGGCCGCCAACTCATTATACACGCCGCCGAGAGGCACGTGCCAGTTTCTCAACTCAATGGCGTGCGACTCCTCGTTTCCGCGTTAAATGTCCGCGTGAACTACTCGCCGACGATAATTACGTCGTTATTCTAGTGGTAACAATGACGCCGACGGATATATTCCGCATTGTGTAAGCGAGATATTTATCAAAACTTTAATTATAAAGGAAACGTTTCATGGGAAGCTAGTGACAATCGATTTACTATCGTTCTACTATATATTATTTAAAATATACAAGGAGTTCGACAATTTATTAACTCCAAATGTTGTAGGAAGAAAATTGTTGAAGAGAGAGAATCAAGGAGAAAAGTATTTTATTCGTAATTTTTTATTTTAAGCAGTAGTTTATGAGATATAGATACGAATTTAAATATGACCAATTACAGACTATGTTCAGATGACTTGCTGTACAAGCTATAGTCACGCGATAGTGAACGCGCTATAATATTAATGAAATGTTTACAAATGACCGTCTATATAATTGGTCATATTTATTATTTCAAAAATTACTGTTTAAAATAAAAATTTATGATAACTTTATTTAAAATAATTTTCAAAATAATTTTACTTAATTTTTCAAGAATTTTCTTGCTGTGTAGTATTTTAAGAAGTAAACTTTCAGACACTTTATATAGCTTCAATATGTCATATATGTACTATAGCTATTATAAACAATACTTTAATTTCTTTAATTTTAATTTCTTTAATCACCCAATAATTCTTATTGAGAAGTCTTAACATTTATCTTTACTAATATTCGCCTTGAAACTGATACTACACTGTCAAAAGTGCTTAAATTAATAATAGCATCGATACTTCGGCTAGTCGAGGATTGACCTGATTCTCGATATCCAGAGTATGACAAGATGAACAGAGATCTGCAGAGGACCATGTGGTGATGCTAAGCCGAGATCAAATGTCGCGAGATGGAAGCTCGATTGGAATTTTGAAGAGCGCACGAGGCGAGGAGGCGGAGAAGAAGCTTGCCGTGAAATCGAGTTTAATGAACTCGTTATCGTCAGATTTATGAGACGATAAAAGCACGTCTAATAATTCAGATAATAAAGTTAGCGTATGCACGCCCGCTCGCGCGGGGCTATATTAAAGTTTTCCGTGTTTTCCGCGCCTACGTGCAGATTATCAATTAAACCTCGGTACAACGCTATCGCAGGATAATCGTGGGATTATGCCCGAATTCGCAATTAGTGATTACTCAGTCGGAGCCGCGAAATTGTCGGGCTGCGCTCGGGATGCCACGGCCGCTGCTATTAATTACGACGTTATATCCGGAATGAGTCCGAGACTATTTCTGCTTTAAGATACTGAAGCCGAAAGTATAATTGGCGAAGTTTCGCGAAGCGTACTACATCGTGAAAATTATAGTAATCTTCAAAGTTGGCTCAAACAAATGTTTATTAATTATTATTTGGATTATTATACGTGATACTTATACGCGGCTATATTGGATATTCTGAGAACGTGAGATAAAACTTCACAACGTAATTAAATTATATAAACTAATTTTAAATGAAGTAGATCGTATAAATTTAAATAAGAGAGGAGACTGCCATTTTTGATGAAAGTGGATCTTGCTGCTTATTGTTGAATGATATATGTGAATATATAAATACAATTATTAGTTCTATAAAGTGTCAATTCGATTTGACAGACAAATGCAATCATGAACTAAAATAATAATCTCACAAATAAATTAATTAGTCATTGATTTAATAACAATGTTGATTAGCGTCCTAAAAACCTATAAATGGCTAATTATGAAAAATATCACTTCAGCTTGCATTTGTATATTCATATATGAATATTACTAACAATAAATACCATGCAAAAGTCACTTCGATCGAAAGTGGCAATCTTCTCTCTTATTATATGCATAAACTAATTTGCTGTAAATATCATAACGGTATAACTCAAAATCACATCATTGAGATATTATTCAATCATTAATTGCAATAATAATTATAATTCCACAATAACTTTGTATAAAAATATTAGAATAATTTTTCAAGTTGTTATAAAAATTAAATGTTTTGAAAATAATTTAAATGAGAACTCGAAAATAAGAAGAATAATTGAGTTTACGAAATATCTTTATCAGAATTATCATTTTATTACAATGTGAAAAAATAATACTTGGGTCTCAGTTTTTTATTGATTAGAAATTTTAGTGTGGCGAATTTTACAATAATCGTGCCGATTAAAATTATATTGAAAGTGCGCATTGCAGTAATCTAATAAACTTAAGAGATTCAGCAGAATTATGACAGCCAGTAAATTAACGAGCTCTTGAGTTAGCAAGGAAACCTCTGGCCACGACCGCTTTTAAATCCGGATAGAAAGAGTAGAAAATGGCTAAAGAGATAGGCCGAAAGTAAAGAAAAGCGGATAAGTTAATTACGAAATCCGATTGAGAAGAAGTTCATTTGGGAGAGGTTCATTTGGAATTATCTCGCGAGGAAGTTGCTAACTAAATTAACCGATGAAAAAACGGTGATCACAAGAAGGATCGATAACGAGCCAACGAGCAGCGCTATTATAACACATGTCGAAATCCGCGAATATTATAACTTCCGTGAAATACGTTCGCGTTTTAACCTTTAGTTGTATTCGGGTATCGCAACAATCAGACATAATTTCTAGGAAACCAGTATAATTTCGTTGAGTTTAAAGTATCACGTTAGAATCATGAAAGTAACCCCCATACATATAGCTGCACAATAATATTTCGTTTTCAATTATTACATATACGTCTTTCTTAATTTATATAAATATTAAAATATAAATATATATATGTATTATGAATTAAGTTATA
>NW_017305071.1:2184247-2186179 GCF_001594115.1 Trachymyrmex septentrionalis
TATAAAAAATTAAATAATAAGAGTAAAAGTAGCAACGAGAGATAAAAATAAGACAAAAATACGATGAGATGTCGGAACACGTCATGCGGCGTTATTTCAGAAGAACATGCTCCGTCTTTCCAACTACTAAAGAAATGTCTGGTATTATACGGCCGTGTAATGTTGCCTAAGCCAGCGTTTAATATCCGCGATACCGAGGACTCTTGGCTGTGTTGCAAGCAGGAAAATGTGGGAAGCGTACCTGCCCCCCACTGGTGGAAGGTAAGCCGAAGAATCTTATGGAATGGTGGCGAGTCTTGCGGAGAAGAACGTTTTACGAGCGTCCGTCCCGTCTCGTCTGTCAGTTTTGCAAGCCCTGACACGGGTTTAACGGGAATTCTTCGCGAGAGTTACGATCCGCGAAAAGAGCTTTCCCCCGTTCCTTTCTCTCTCTCTCTCTCTCTCTCTCTCTCCCCCACTCTGTCTCTCTCATCTGAAAAAGGCAGGAACGTCTCTTCTCTTTCCGTGATTCAAATTAATGTCATTTCGCGGTTATATTCGCGTCCCGAATCTCATTCCCATGTGTCAGTTCATTTTCAACGAACTTTATCCATTTTATTCTCGAAATTATATACTATCAGGTTCGACGCTTTTGTGTTATATATTATAGTATCTCTGCCCTTAAACCGTGAATCTCATATAACTTTATATAAATGAGACAAGTAAGAAAACTTTATAATTTGTAGTCATTTAAAAAAGAAACAACTATAAATTGGTTATAAAAAATTCACTGAGGAAATGATATAAATTTTGAGAAAATAAGTTTGTTCGTGTTGCTTGTATACTTTTTGCATTCAGCATCTTCGCTTTCTCTCTCTTTAACAAATATATATTTATCTTCTTTTAAGTGCAAAAGATTTTGGGGAGAGTTCCAATAACGCGAATTGACCTCATGCAGAAATATTCTACGCACACTTTCTCGATTCTATATTTTAATCTACAAATATATTTTATATAATAAAACTAAATTATACAATAGAAGATAAAGTAATACCCATAGATTGGTAGAATTTTTAATGCAAATAAGAGCATTCTTCCGTACTCATTTTTTTTCAAAATAACACGTACTAACTTTAAATTACTCCCAGAAAAAAAGGCGTCGCACTGTCGGTAGTTTCCAGCCATATCTCGTGTTAATATAACACAGAAATAGCCGGATCCGCCTACGATATAACCCACGCGAACAAAAGATGGGGGTGCGGGGGGGGGGGCAAAAGTTATTCCAGGAATGCAGGAATAAAGTGTTTCGTTTATGGACGAAAAGCAAAAGAGAAGAAGAGGAGACGGGCGAAAAATAGTCTAGGAATGAATCTCGATACAGACGCGATAAAATCCGCTCGGGAACTAATTTCCGGCATCGCGATTAACGTCTCGGCCATCGGTGATTCGAGCGAAACGAAATGGGACCATCGGCATGTGAATTATCGCGGATCATGAGAGAATCACGGGATCAAGTATCTCGTGACGGAAACGATCCCGACCAAAGGTCCGGGAGTCGCATACAAAGACGGGAGAACAGCTTCTTTTCGTCTCGGATAAAAGAACGGACGTCTCCGTCGGGAGGTTTTTCCCTTTCCGAATTTGCTCGGTACGTTTCACCGTACGCTCGTCCTCTCTCCGCTAACGTTCATTCTTAGCGAATTATCGCGCTCGGCCACACGCATTCAACAACCGCCGCGGCCGGCACGCGTACAATCGCTCTGAACGACGCGTGCTGCCAGGAGCTGTTGCTCTACCTTGTCTCCATTGTCCGCGCATAAGGCACGATTTCGCGCCAAGGCAGACAAAAGCTTTAGGGGATGGCCAGGAAACGGGATTGCCATGAGCGCGATTTAAGCCCGGCTTCGCGAAAGTTCTGCGAGCATGCTATTTTTCTCTGTTATTTCTTCCGTC
>NW_017305071.1:2186279-2205733 GCF_001594115.1 Trachymyrmex septentrionalis
GGCCAGGAAACGGGATTGCCATGAGCGCGAAAGTTCTGCGAGCATGCTATTTTTCTCTGTTATTTCTTCCGTCTCGATGTTAGCCGTAATATATTTGCTCCCCAGAGCGCGCAGAATTCTAAAGCAAAGTATCAAACAGGCAATGTTTATTCTCGTTAGATTAAAATTGTCGAAACATTGAACGGCTGTGAAACATTGGATTTCAATATTTAGTTTCATATTTATTAAACGTTTAATAAATATTGAAGGATTATCTCATATTAACATTTGTTTAGTAACATACTGCGCATGTACATGAAAATTACCTCGTTTAATTGTTACGGCCTGCAGTTCTACGAACAATTACACGAACGTTTAAAAGGGGCATTACAGAGTAACGTGACTAGAAGCACCGGATTATACGCGTTTGTTCCGGATTAGTATTGTCCCGGATTATGCACTAGCTCAGAAAATGTCGGCATTGTATAATAAGAAATCTTTCGTTTTATATTTTTACATTGCAGCATTGTATTATTTTATACAATGACAATGCATAGCTACACGATTTAGATATACCAAGTAAGGAACAAAAATGATAAAATATAAATGTTTACGTGAAAATTCACTTGATTGAAAAAACATTATTCATTTTTACAGTTTATGCAAGTTTTTCTCTCTCTCTCTCTTACACCATATACTTACATATATCAATTATAATCAATTGCTATATTTAAATTATATAATTTAAAAAAAATTAAAAAATTATATATTTTTGTGTGCTATTAATTTTTTACACGGGTGATTCTTTCAATTTGCATCATCTTTCAAATAAAAAATTCGTTGATCATCGTATAATGATTGATGTCAAATTGACAGGATAAAAAAATCCCGTCAGAGATTAAATATTCTATTGACATTGCAAGTCATCAAATTTTTATATTTACGTCTCAGTGACAGGTTGACGGCTGATAAGATCATTCGCATCATTCACGACTGAATAAAATTTCTTTGACTTTTACAGGCGGGATATCAGGGACATTATGCCACGCCATAAATCGAGATCGTATCTCGCGAGAGCCAACGGATAATTAACATTATGATAGACAAAATAACGAGAATAAGCGCGAAAAACATTTACGAAGATTGAACGATCGTAAACCAAAAGTTTCGAAATGCATTATACGTACGCAAAGTA
Organism: Trachymyrmex septentrionalis; assembly: GCF_001594115.1. Taxonomy (NCBI): domain Eukaryota; kingdom Metazoa; phylum Arthropoda; class Insecta; order Hymenoptera; family Formicidae; genus Trachymyrmex; species Trachymyrmex septentrionalis. Next base: position 2,187,454 of record NW_017305071.1, read on the forward strand.
CGAAGAGTATCGAAATGAACGAGGTAACGCACGCGCCGGTAGCTCGTAACATGCTCATAAACAAGCAAACGACCCGGTAAATAAGATATCGTACGCGCTAGTTGTGCTTGTAAAACCGGTTCGTTTGGGGAGCGACTTCGGTAAACTGGATCATGTCGGCGTTGCAATGCTTATAGATGGTATTCTGGACACTAGAATATGTGTCAGAAACCTGCATCAAACTAGCCCCTTGAATAGAAGATCCTGCGAAATCTGTCACCATGTTATTCGGACAATAAAATAAGGGGAAAAAATTTCTGATTGAAAATAGACGAACCAGAAGATTCTAATCGTATCAATTAAATTCTGGTTATCATAGTTAATTGGACATCTGATTATCTCAGCTAAAGTTCTAATTGATATGGTTAGAAATCTTCTGATTTGCCTATTTTCATCCAGAAAATTTTTCAATGTAGAAATCGATTAACATTAGCAGTGAAGACGAATTATACATTTGATATAACATTCAAGTCAACCTCGAATCGTTTACATTGAATGTATTGAAATTAGAAAATAATTGAGACACATTAATTTGTTACCAAAAAATAATTCTTACATTATTATGCCTTCAAGATGCTTTTTACTCTTTCTTGGCATTATATCAAGTAAAAATCGATTAATTTTCGCAGCGAAAACAAATTATTATGTATCTGACATTACAATCAATCTTGAGTCGCGTTTGCATCGAATACATTAAAACTATAAAATAATTGAGAAAAATTAAATGTTTCCGATGTTTTTTTAGAAAAATTAGATTATTTCTTCTTAGCTTATCATGTCTTTAAGATGCTATTTATTTAATCTTATTCAAGCACTGCAACATTCTTTAAATTATTTTTATTCTTTATAAGTTTTTTCTTCGCTAAATTGTTAAAAAAACAGTATGTCTGTTGAGTTAAAAATCTTGATATTTTTTTAAGAAAGTATTGTATTTCTCGAGGGAAACTACGAAGACCTCGCGTAACGTTGTACGCGATAAATCAAAGGATTAAACTGACTGTGCCTTATAACGCTGCTAAATCCAATTAAAAAATCGTGAAATATTTTCTCACTGTTCAGAGATAATTTGGAAATCAAAGGATTATATCGAGGTACTTCTATAGTTCCTCGCGTAGTATAGCGAGGCCATTTCGAATTTCCTCGTGAGCAATTAACCAATTAACTTCGAAAATCGCGGGAGAAAAGAAGCGGAGCGAAAAAAAAAAAATGAAAAGAGCGAGGCAAATTGTACAATCTCGCGACGACATTTATGCAGAATAACGAGGCGCGGGGAATGGGGGATTAAAAAGTACTTATTACCGAACGGTTCCCGACCATTGCTAACTTCGTGCAGTTACAGGCAGACAGTAGAAGTAATTAGCCGAGATGCAGAGAAAAACAATAAGAAAGCAAGTGGGGAAAATGGAAGATGAAGACAAGAGGAAAGAAAAAAGATGAGGGAAGGAGGAAGAGAGAAAGAGCGAACTTTGACAATGTCGTTGTCGTCGTCGTCGTCGTTATATTTCACGACGACGAGAAGACCTCGTTACGAGCAAACTCTTAATTCGTCTTTTCAATGAAATCATTTCTTTACTTAAGACGGCTTTGGGAAGACTACAGCCGCGGATTTCTCAGAGACTGTTCTCATTAAAATATATAACGTGTCGCGACAGAGCATTACGACGCGTATTATCATATTTATATATATATAAATACCCTTTTTAAATGCTGTCTCACGTAGCGAAGAGCTCAAACGGAATCCCGACGTCCATACCGATGGCGAATAGAAAATCGAAATAATTGAACATTTTTCGAAAATAGACAAAAATTCTATTGTATTTCCTACTCTATTAATAATGTGATAGTTTTAAGACTTGTAACAATTTAATAATTTTACGAATGCGCGCAGAAAATCGACATGATTTCTTAACTTTTTATCTGTGTGATATCTGTAATGATATTTCTACTCCCTCCGTTTATTATTTTAGAGTTTCAAAAAATGTGGAGAAATTTAAAATTACTTTTCAACATCTCTATGACATTACCAAAGATTTTTAATTTAAATATTAAAAGGGAACCGAACTCCTTTTTTAATTCGGAGAAATTTGAGAGCCATATTTTAATATGGCTTAAAAATAAAATCTCGTGTTATAAACAGAGAGTTGATTTATTACGTTTGAATTTATTTAAATTAAAACGATCATAATTTAATTATAAAAATATAAAAAATATAGAATAAATCGTAAAATACAAACGTACAATTTTATCTATACTATCAAGCAAAAGATTATAAAATCAACTTTGATATAATGTCATATTTTCAAATATTTTGATGCCAGTAAACAATCATTTTTAAACTACAATCTGCATATAATATCCATCATCTTTTTCCATAAAATTCACAAATTCGCTGAATACTTTGAACATAGAAAATTGCAATATTCATGATAAAACGATATGTGAAAAGCTTTTACAGAATATTCCTGTTGGTTGTTATTCCAACGATAAAGGCCCATAAAGAGACGCCGGATTGTATTACTTAATGACCGTACTTAACATCCAAACGCTTTGCAATTCAACAAATAACATTCTATAGAAATATAGCGAATCATTGTGTCCGATAAATGTAATACTTCACCGTATGCTATTATGCAGCTTGTATAGTGGAAAAGTACTCACGTGTAGCATAACGTTCACGCAGAATAGCGATTTTGTCGATCGTCACTATACGGACAAAAGCTTACTGAAATAATCCGTCATACCTGAAACAAAATAAACGGCAGTGTATGAGTATGGCTTGTTCGATCGATCATTTTGGTCGGCATTAATTGGAAAATAATAATGTTATATCACGAGCACGTTTAATCCGGCCGAAAGAGATTTGGCACACGCGTATTTTAATAACGCGCTAAATGTCACTTCACGCATTTTGCTGAACTCGAAATCTCATAAATTTACTTAATAGCGCTTATCACCGCCGTCGAGCTTTACGTTCTATCACGAACAGTATACCCGTTTTTGATCTTGATTTATCAGCCTTTCCAGTGCTGCGAGCATTCATAAACGGGCAACGCATTCGTTTTTTTGACTTAGCGCTTTGCAAGTACCTTCGAAAGACTGTGCTTGAAAGTTTAGCAAAAGATACAAAACGGAATCTTGTTATTTGAAAGCAAGCGCTAACAAGCAAAAATAAAATTCTGGGGAAATAAGGAACAGCCTCGACGTATAGAAAACGTTTATATAACTTGCAAGATATCGTGTCTGTCTATTGAAATAGATACTCCTTTAAAAATACGAAACTTGAGACGTGGCAACGTCTCTTGCTCTTCTCTCAAAATTTGAAACAGTCTCCCGTTCCCTCCAAGAAGAACGAATTCATTTGTATTTACGACAAATAACGTCATTACATTTATTTCAATCTACGTCATATTTATCATAACGTGAGCCGTAACGTGTTCAATAATAAACAATCCACTTAATGAGATACCGTACTGTTTTCATTGGATATTAATGAACGCTAAATAAACAAGAAAAATATTGGGTCGTAAAAGGGACGGGTGGACAGCAGAATAGAGAAGTAGGATAATAGCAATGAAATTCGTATTTCGTACACATCATCAGCGATATTAGAATAACAAATTTGCGCAAAATGCTATGGATATGTATAGGATAATAGGCTCACGTACGTATAAAGTTCTACTGGGTTCTACATGGTGCAACGATATACCTCGACAGGGGGGTAAGTCGTTGACAGGAGGATAATATAGGAACGGATTTAAAGCAGCTGTGTGTTCTCGGAAGATATGTGGATAGGGATTGTTTCGATATAGAAGTCAGCGCTTTATCTTTCTCTCATGCGACAATACCGAATGTATCTGGTTAACTCGATACAAGCGTAATTTCAACGAGCATGTCAGGTAACATTCGATAGAATCATAGCTTCGTAAAGAAACTAAATTATTTAAGGATGATCAGGTGTACACGATACATAAAAACGGTTCAATAAATTCAATATTTATATTTAACAACATAATTTTATTATAATTCAAATGAAAATGTTGTCGTTTCATCATCATTATTTTTTAACAACATGTCCACTTCTTATTGAAATAATATTTATTCCAGACTTTAAATCACCGTCACAAACTTTTTGCGTCACTTTCAAATGCAATATAGAAACCATATAGAAAAGCCTATAATTTTCTCATTATTTTTATTTAAAAAATACATGCAACGTGCATCCTTAAATCACTGAAAATTTGTGTTGTTGTATTAAAATTACAATCTTTGTACAAATTTCTTCTTATTGTCTCAGAAAGATACAATGATCATCATCATCCGAATATCCGACGTATTGATCCAGAATCCAGCCGTTCTTCTTATTCCAATTAGTTCAAGTACATACGGTAAATTACTCGGAGAAAATGCGTATCCTATCCGAAAGACGATGCTCTGAGAAATGTTCTTCCTCTCAAAGACTCCTTCTTGTGCGCGCCGGTGCATTCTGAATCTCCGAACGGATTCCAGTTTTCTCGAGAGATCAGGCAGTCTCGTCTGGCGTCTATCGAGCGTGCAAACGCCATCGGGGACTTTCCTCGCGTATTATTACGCATACAACGACGCGACGCAATGCAATGCGACGCGACGCAGCGTTTACAGGGCGAGGGCGCGCCATAAACGGCGCGAACGGAAGATAAACGGAGACGCTTTACGTCCTCCTTTAAGAGGTCCCGGTAGGATAGGAGAAGACGGCGATCGTCAAACGGCGCCAACGCCACCAGCCCACACCAATTAACACATTGTTAATGCCGCCGCGATTAACGCCAGATACGCGTGGCGCGCGTGTAACCGCCGATCGAATATTAACGACCGCTATTACCATTCTGGCGCGAAACTCGGCTGCATAAGTCGACGTTAAACCGCATCAATAGTAGAAAGTGACTATTAACTGACAGGCCTCGGATCTCTGATGTATTAGGGCTAATTAGAGTAAATTCTAATTAGGATAGGATGACCATAGTATTTTTATATCTTTACTGCTTGAAGTAACAAGTATTATAAATTAAAGAGAAAATGCTTAACAGAAATTGAATATTATTGAAATATTAACACATAGTGTCCAAAACCGCGAAATTCTTTATTAATTATAAAAAGTATATATGCCTATAAAATTACATGTGTGATCGGCAATAAAAAAAAAAAGTTTAGAAGGATTCAATTTTCTCTATTAAAACTTTTTGTTTGCATATTAAACATTTATTACACAGCGCTCACTTTATTTTTACACCAAATATTTTACATTTAAAATATTTTATCTTTCCGATTTTAAAATTAATATTTAATTATTTTATTATTACTAATAATATTCATTACGAATTATTATTCTATACAATTGTATAATTATTATATCTGCGATAAAACATATTTGCATATATCACATTCAGATATGCCCGGAGGAAGTCGCACGAACGTCTGATTATCAAGATGAATACAAACGCGCCTGAATTCAACGCAGGATAAATAATGCAAGCTGCGTTACACGACATCGCAAAATCCATCAAAATCTCAAACCGTATGTTTTTCCGCAAATAATGTATAGCTCTATAAACGACGGAAACGCCATTAAAATTTTATTCACCGCTGTAAATATATTGATATTAAATGCATGTTTTCGATTATCAATTCTCAAGCGAATTGCGCCGAAGCTTAAATAAATCCATCGCCATCGTTGCATTATAAACTCGTTGGTAATTTCGCGACGCGGCGACGTTGACGCGAGGCAAAAAACGGACAACGATCCCCGTCGGCATGACGGCAGATAAAAACATCGGATTTACGAGATTATACAAATAATAGCGGCACGGTGGCTCCATAAAATCCACAACTCGTAGTTTAAAATCGTTCGCAATTGCCCGGGAGGCGGCCTCCTCTCGAAAACTACAGGAAAAGACGTCAAACTTTGAAGTTCGCGAAGACTTATCGTCGTATACATATATATTTATAGTCTTCCAGATTCTTCTAGAAGGCCACACAGCACTTTCGCTTATCCGTGTAAATGTACAAACGATACAAGATGTTTGATATCGAAAGTATCGGGAAAAGTGAAATTTGACGTGAATTGAACGGTGCTTTTAAATTTTTATTCATGAAACGATTATATTTATATTTCAAAAACTACGAATAATGTCAATAATATTTCTGATAATTCGCTTGAAATGAAATTGGAAATAACATTAAGTTTCATTCAATTCTAAAATATTTCTCATATAATTAAGGAATTACCTTGTCTGAATTAAATGAAATAAACGAATTAAAATGAGTGAAGGATTTTAATAGAATTTTTCTAAAATAACCTGTATTTTAAAAGAAATTGAAAATGAGAAGCTGGTAAGATAATACGGACGGAAAATCAAGATTTATGTATGTATACGTATGAGAATATATACAAGATAATATATATTTGAGAGGATAAATTTTCAGTTAATGTATGAGAATATATACAAGATAATATATACTTGAGAGGATAAATTTTCAATTAATGAATACCGAACAATTCAATTTTACTGTAATATGAAAATATCGTTTTCGTTGCATAAACTATGAAATGTGTAAATAAAATTAAGATTTATGTTTTCTCAGCGCTGTTAGCTTGATTTTGAAAAATTAGCACGTTTCGTTTGACAGAAATTTAATATAAAAATCCACATGTAATCCGAATTTCGAAGAGACACTGAAATATTGTAAGCATGAAGCATGAAGAACACGATATAATATAATATCGTAAGATATATGATACTGTAGGTACTCGTCGATACTCGTAGACGTCAATCTTGACGTAATCAACTTCAGAGAAGAGGAGAAGGAATTTGCGATAACAGGCGCGCTCATCTCTCGCAGCATTTCGGCAACGAGGCGCGCCACATGCAGCCGCATGCAGTTTAATGAGCAGGCCGTCTCTCGCTGTCCGATACGGCTCGTCGAACCGCGAACTTGACAGGAAGAGCGAGCCGGTGCCCGATGGCTATGATATCACTTGCGTTAATATCGGCCATGCGACCGTCCGTGTAAACGCATTTCCTGATCAACGATCCGGAAGAGTCTTGCTGCGCGTCCGCCTTGTCATTTCGGAATTCCGACGGCAGCCTCACCACGAGAGATAGATGGATCGAACGATTTCGCGGTCGGATATCGAGAGCCGGTGGAGGAGATGAAGGAACGAAGGGGACGGTTTGATCGGGTGCTGAAAATACTGCCCGTCGCTGTCGAGTTTATCGGATACCCGAGGTCGATATATATACGGGATACGGAAGTTCCCTAACTCCCGCAAGCCCGACGAAGAGAAGAAGAGTAAACTTCGGTTCGCCGCATCGAAGCGTCCGATCGCTTTCGCGAAGTCATCCCGGAAGTATTTCGATTATCTCCGTCGGGACGTGATACGGACCGCTGGAAGAGTGTGTCCTTATTCCGGTTCGACAGCTTCATTCGGGGATTTGTCACAGCTGACGAGTGGTTAGCGCACCGAACTCCGAATCAATGAGAAATGAAGCTGCAGGGATCGATGTCGGGTAATTTCAATGTTTCAATTTTCGAAAATCAGGGATGCGGACAAATGTAAATTGTGACAGTAGATTAAAATATTTCAAAATTCTGTAGTCAATAAAAATAATTATCGAATGCATTAATCGTAATTGGTATCTTCGTTAAGATAATGCTAATATTAATAATTATAATAATGAGTATCTCACTGATACATATATAAAATTCAATTAATTATTTAGTGAATTATTTATGCCGCTAATGGAGAGATAATTAAAGGAGGTAATGGCTACATTTGTCAAAAATTGCATTTATTTTAACATAATATTGGATATGGGATAATTTCCATAAATCGTATCGAAATTTTCATAAATCAAATCGAAATTTATGCAAAAATTTAAGTAGTTAAGTTCGTTTTATCTGTTGTTATGTATTTTGTCTTTGAAAGACAAATGTCACAAACATTCTTTCCCTTTTGTTGTCATAAATAAATCTATCTCATCTTACAGCAAGTTTCAGAATGAGCAATTTATAGTGGTAGAAGCCAGTTTAAACTCACTGTGCAATTACAAGCTCGTTTTAAACTCTGTTAAGCTAGCTTCTCATTAATAACTTATTGCAAAATTACAACCTATTTACTAATGGCAACGGGTTAACTTAATGGAAATTTTAAGTTTCACGTCCAACATACGAGCGCATTTTGAATTCCGATTATAGACAGATATCCTTTCTATCTTTGTTCGTGGAAATAAATTTTACGCGTCCATCCGTCGAAATCCGAGCTAAGCGAAATTATCAGTTTCGATTCCGCAAAAATGCGCCGTTCGCAAATTATCGTGGCCAATTCTCTCGTTACCGATAAACATTCAATTCACGTTCCGTCGCGGCCCGTTCTCATTGCTCATCGGCATTGCGTTATTGTTTCCGATATCCAATCGGTACGGCTGGCGAATGTATTAACGTTGCAACAAATCAGATTCCGTGCAGGCGACGACTCGTTATTCAATCCAAATCGATCGCCGCAAAAAGGATATCACAGTTCGGTCCGCGCGTAATTTCGAGGTAACAGATAAAAAGAATTACGTCGATCCCACGACAGAGCGTAGCACAAATTCAGCTTTATCGAATATATCGTCAGAAAGCTTTTATATATATATATATATAATCTTGCTCACACGTTGCTACATCACTTTTTTTTCAATCGTAAATAAAAATTTATTTCGTATGCGATATAAAGTTTTGTTTCTTGAAATAACATAGCTTTGAAAAATTGTTAATCAGAAACACGTATATGATTAATTCTTACCACTTTTTATGTCTTTAAAATATTTAAGCAGCGATAAATAAACATAAAATTAATAATTTGGGAAAATCTTCTTTTTTTTTTTTACAAAAATATAAGTACACCTACTAATATAACAAGTTTAAATCCGATAAGTAATAATTATTATAATTGTTATGTAATTTATTAAATGTACTAATCTACGTTAATTTGTACGATATAAAAAATTACTTTTTTTAGTGCATAATTTTCCACTCGTGCTTATTTATAGGGCTTGCGACTCTCTGCCGAGGACCGATGATGCATTCGATGAAAAATCCGTGAGTGGTGCTTTACACATCTACGGGAACATGTTTTCTCGAGCGAGATAACTCGATTTCGTCGAGCAAGCAGGCAAGCAACGTCGCGGGAAAAAGAAGCGTAACCGATATCGGGACTCCGCCTCCGCAATTTCACCAAACCTTGCAAAGGAGTAAATCGGTGATCCCCGGCGTTGCGGATTACGTCGGATTCCGAAAGGCGGAAAGGGCGCTGTCGCCTCGATGTCGATAAAAAGTCTCAGGGTGGTTTTAACTTCGCGACCCCGTAATGAATAACCCGGAAGAGCCATCGGGCGGGCCATCGACCGAGATCGGCACTGGGTTGAATACGGAACAGTCCCCTCGCTTTCGACGGAGGTGATCGCTCAACGGAGGGACAGAGACGAAGAACTATAATGGCCCACAAATCACGCGACGTGGAAGAGCGAAAAACTGGCCTCCGTCCTCAATGGACGGAACAATAAATCTCGGAATATTTTTAAATACGTCGTCGAGATATTATATATATATGTATATCTTTCTTCTCTCTCTCTCTCTCTCTCTCTCTCTCTCTCTCTCTCTCAAATATCACCGTTGTGTGTTTCGGATACATTCAAACGCTTTTACGCGGCTACGACGTTAACGAGCGTATTCGTTCTAATCACCACCCGTCGACGCCAGTCATCCCAGACGGTGAAATACCGTAACAATCGACGGATACAGAATGCTGCCGAAAGAGATCAATGCGCTGAAACTTGCAGAGATGCTCTTTAAACGCAGAGTCCATTTTTTAATGAAAATTTCGTTCCTGAAGAAATTTTTTCGAATGACAGATGTATTTTTGTAATTTATTAGAACTCTCTTTACAATTAAATATTTAAGTAATTAAATAATGAATAAATCTTGTAGAAATGAGTTCCGCATTTTGTTAAACTAAAATTTAATTTAAAAAAATGATTTATGTGATTTTACATACTTCCTTTGTCTCTTTAATGTAATCCTGGATTTAAATCATTTTATGTTGTTAAATTCGTTTGTACATTTGTAATGTGAACTTTTCATAATGGTGCTTCACGTTGAGGTTTTTCGACAATTTAAACCGAATGAATTCCTGTTAAAGCATTTGGCTGTAATCAGCAGAACTTTATGAAATTTGTGCATAATTACTGTCATTAATATTTTTGTATATTAATCCTCTGAGATTATAATTAATACAATATTAACTTTCAGTCCCTTTGTACAAAAAAATTGAACATATCATTATATTACAAGAACATTCTATTTACACGTGTAAGAAATATTTATATCAATTATTATTTTTTATAATTTTTATATAAGATAAAATTATTATTAGAGTTATATATTATAATAAATGTAAAACGCGATTGAAAAGCAACTACTGATAGCACAGTTCATTTATTTAAGAATAATATAAGGCAACTTATTTTCAACGTAAACTTTAATCAATTTGCGAGAGAAACTAAGTTACAAATAACATGTGGAATAACGTTCAAGACGCAAAGAATTTTGTCGAGATCATGATGGATGGTCACAATTAACGTAGCAACCAATCGATTGCAACAGCGTGAAAGGACATCATTCGATAATCTTCCGTCGCTCCATCGTAGATATCGGCTAGGGTTTAATCGCTCTTATCTATTGCCGAAGTAATTTCCTTCGATCGAGGAAACTGTTCGCCGCGTTTCATTAACTCCGGCAGTCTGCTTCATCGCGCTTTTCTCTGACGTCATCGTGACGCTATAAGTACGAATAAATGTCGCCGAATCAATCGAAACGGCGTAGAATGAAGAAAGACCACTTATATATATTCACCGAATCATAGACTCATTTATTCTTCAATTTGTAAAGATCAAAGGAAAGATGTTTTTTTCAAATTTCATATCCCTATTCTTCTTTAAATTTCTTCTCGATTTTCTAAACTGCAATTAATAAGATGTTTCTTTCGCAAATTATTGTACAAATATATATAATATTAATTATTTGGATGGAAATTTGACAATCATAATTATACGAACTTTCAAAGACCTGGAAGGTGAATATTTTCCTTTTACAGCGAGTTTCCTTGGCAAAAATGATCCCTTTTATGCATACAAAGAGAATGGCCGAGATCGAAGACTCGTTCAAGACTATCGATATTTCACATTCACGGACTTGATCCTCAAAGCGGATACATCAAAGGACGCGAAGCGATGGTTTCCCAGGTAACGACGAGAGCGCCGTAACAAGGCTAATTTCTGCATCGAGTAATGTATGCCAAATTAGAAAAAGCGTAGCCAGACAATCAAATTCGCCAATCTGTTAAATAACTTGATTCACCGATAAGTTTCGCTTAAACTGCAGCTGTCGTCCGAATTAACGACAAGTATCCAACAGAGAAAAAAAATGGACTTTTCGCAAGTTCTCCAATAATTCTTTTAGAAAAACAAAAAAATCGTCAAGATGACGTCAATATCATGCCAGAAACTTTTCACGACATGATGCAAATTTTTAACGATTTTTATTTACGTCAGTACATAGACGCTACAACTTCTTTACAACTTGCGATCGAAAGAATGAATCTATGCAAGAAGTAACGAAATTTAAGTCAAGACTTCTACTATCAACAACCATTAGGAAATAGTAACTTTTCAAAAATTTCTAACAATTTTTTATGATTTTTTTCAGATTTTTACAGAAGAAGAGATATTTCCTACGCTCTTTTTAAATACATTGAACAAACTCGTACAAAATTTTAATAAATATTCGTTTAAATAATGTTAACTAAATATTTACTCATTAAAACAAATGATACTTAAATCAAATTAATGGTTCTCGTACCGAATAAATATTATATAGATTTATGTTTAATTAGTATATTATTCAAACAAATATTTATTAAAATTTAGTAATTCTTTTTCAATGTACTAATTTAACATGCAGACACACTGCTTATAACGTATTATATTAGTAGAGTAGTATAATATCATTAATATCTTGATTGGTGGTAGCTGTTAGTGGCATCTGCAATTAGTTTCGCAATTAGTTTCATATGAGTAATTGGTTTCAGGCTTTGAAAGGTCACCATCCACTCACCATCCACTGAAAACGTAAATTAACTTGCAAATCGCCGCAAGTTAGGTAGATATCAACGGCGTAGAAGAATAAACAAGCATGATGTCTACGGTGGAGAGATAAATGTAAATTAAAACCTGTTCGCGATTAACACCGACGATCATGGCAGACGATAAAGCCATCAGGAACGGAACACGCGCGACGTTCTCGTTTCGTGCGACAGAAATTTACTTCAGTGCCACGTGTAATGGACGTGGATTAAAAGAGCGGATTACAGGGCGGTGCACGCCTGTCAAAGGGGCGAACTCAATTATCCAGGAGCGGCCGACCCTGACCAGGTGGAATTGTATCTATCTATGAGCAAAAGGCCGGTTCTCCGTTGCAAAGGGGCAAAACGATAGGACAAATAGGAGGTCGCGAGAGCGCGAGAGGCGACACGTTCGCGCACTTTGTTAGGGATTCCGTCGATAAAAGGGCCGGCGGGGCTGATTAAGGAGCGGACGCTGCTCTGGCTTCCGCGGTCGCGATGCAAAAGTACGCGAGAAAGAGAGTACGAAGGCGAGTAGCCGTTCGTGGTACGTGAGCAAATTACCATCCACCTGATTTAAATTAATTTTTGTGCGCTCGCGTCCCGCTGAAAAGAATTCATTACTCTTGGAGCTGCGCTCCGGCCATTGAGACGAAAAAAAACCGATAATTCTCGCCACTGAAAAAATGCATTCGCGGAGATTCGTTGCGGTCGACATGCGGGGCGAATGAATTTTCCCCCGATTTTTCGGAACGGTAAGAATGTTGAGGGAAGAAAAGTAGAAAAGTGCGCGATAATCACGGGCCTCTCGTTCTCTTTCTTTCTCTCAGTGAATGTGAAAGGTGACTTTGTAATTGGTGAGTTATGGGGGCGTAAAGTAACGTTGAATATCCGTGAATCGCTCGCGCAAAGTTACTTTTCTTTTTTTTAATATAAGTATTGTATATGACACACAATTAATTTGAGTATAGAGAACAGTTATTTTGTATATCTTTTAGCACAATACTGAAAATTGTTTCTAAAAGCTACATTTTAAGAAAAAAAGTAACTTTCTATGGAAATTTCTCAAGCAACACAAATACAGTTGCTTTAGATTCTAGCTTTTTAGTTGTAGTGTTATGTGCAAAAATCTTTTTCATTTATTCTACTTCTGTTATATGAGGCATATCATAGCCAAATATTATAAGTGTCATTTTTTAAATTTTTCAGGAAAAAGAACAAATTTATTTTCTTGAAAACTATCGCTTCAAAAATTCCTACAAAAATTTCTACAAAAATTATCGTAATAAAGATATGAGCAATAAACTTGTGCAAACATTTTTAATTAATTTTGCTTTTTTAAAAATCGTCTTAATGTTATTAAAATTTCAAAATGTTTAAGTATAAGTAAAAATACCAATTGCACAATTGGACTTGCAATATTTTGAGTTGCATTACCCTTTTTCCTTTGCTTGTAGTGGCATTTTCACATCAAATATTATATTAGTATGCGATAAAACACAGTTACCTTACAATCCATTCATCATACTATAAAATGCATTTTTACCATTTTTGTGCTTGCAACATTTTCTCTTATATGTGCAAAATATGTAATACGAAATACATATGCAGTAATATATTATCATCTATCATATTTTAACGGAAAGTGTAATTCTAATATTTGATGAACAAACCCTCGATTAATATATTTTATTTCTTTAATTAATTATGAAAATAATTTGCACACTGTATGCATACAAATAATGTCCCACTATAATTTCTAATAATACATTGACAATAATAGCAGAAAAAAACTAAAATCTTTTATATAGCCAATATCCGCATGATTTATTTATTCTATGTGTATCACGTTTACGTATCTTTCGCCTTTCGCACATCTCACTATTCTTCACAGTTCACGCGAATCGTTTTTCTAAAATGGAATTCCAAAGAGAATCTTGCGACGGTATCGCTACGAGGAATCTACTTCTGAGTCCTACGAGCTATGCTAATGCCACCGAAAGGCACAATAATCCGTTGACACATGAGAGAATTCCCGCGGGCGTTACAATGACGCATTGCACCGACTATTTGCTCGTTTTCTGACGTGTGATTGCGAAACAGAAAAAGTTCTACGTTCCGGTAATCGTCACCGTTATTTTTCTCATATCGCCGGATCGCAATCCTGCAGCGGTCGTCACGTCACGATTTACATGAACGACGACGTTGTCGCGATCCCGACGCGTTAGAACAACATTCTGTAGATTTGAAATATAGATGCACAGATTTATTTCTTAATTTATTTTCAATACTCGCGTCTCTTGCACATCAATATTTAAAATTTTAAATTCATCGCTAAAAAAAAAAACAATTTTAGTTCACAATGATGTGGAAGGCTCAGAGATTTGGAGATTTCGACAATTCCTGTTGTGTTTTATACATAACTTTCAGATATTCACTTTCTGGCATTTCGTCAACTATGAATTATTCATAATTTTATAAAAATTCCACGAAAAATTTCGTTCTAACTGTATAAATTTCTCTATAGAGAACAACGGATAGAATACACATAAATGCCATATGGCATCAACGGAATCCGTAAAAATTAAACAGAATTACGTATATGTCGGAATATTATATCTTTAACGCGAATAAAAAAAAATTAACTGCAAGATAAAAACTGCTGCATTATACAATATGCGTTACGCATTGCGAATAACATTCCGAGTCTACCACTGTAGTAATATGCAATAATATCGTATTCACAATGCGCACATTTCGTCTGTTTTCTTAGTAATAAAAGGATTAAGCACCTGTATTAGTTTGTGCAAATTAAGGCGCGCGTTCCTGTCGGAATTTGCATAAGTGATGATCCTATAATTTTTGCATGCCAACAGTACCATTCCGACAATTTATTTGGCTTTGTAAATTATCATAAAAATAATGTGAAAAATAGAATCGAGAATAGAACTTGTTAAAAATTATACTACAATGTTCCGGAAGAATAATTCTACACATTCATTCGCGAATTATAGCGTATTGTTTCATTGCATTTTACGTACACTTAAGCGTATAATTCTTTCGTATGTTTTTAAAATTCAGTTAGAGATTTATTTCGCAAAATAAAGTGACAGGAAAATATTGCATGTTCTAAAGAGAAATGTTAAACATAACTAAAGCTCAACATGTTAAACATCAAATTAATGGTCTTGCAGAAATATCATTTAATTTTTTATGTAAAATTTAGTTGTCATTGGTCGTGCCGTCATCACAGAATAAAGCAATTTTATTAATATAATATACATTATATCTTGGCATTTTACTACATTAATATTTGAAATTATCATAATTTATAGCACAATGTTTTTCATATTAAAGAAAATTACATATATGGTTATTGTGACTAACATTATAGCAGTAATAATAATAAAAATGGAGCTCTTAATTATAATATTTTACTCTGCAATATTATAAAATAATCACTAATATAATTAAACACATTTCTCTCATATATCGCAATAGAAAAAGAGAATACTATTGAGGTCTACCGTGTATTTGCAATTTTCCCTCTTATCCTAATTCAGAAAAAACTGAATTTGTATATTCTAGAATATAAGTACAAATTACATAGACTACTTTATTTGTTTCTAAAATGAGTCGAAATCGCACCTCGACTTCTATTTCGTATCATATTACTTTTATCTTGCGTACGCCAATGAGTAGATACTTAGGTTTGAAAATGCCGACCGTGATATTTTCCTACGGAGCTATCTCAATCGGAGGAGACGACGAGAGCATTTGCATTTTACGAAATGCCGAAGACGGGTCACGGTCTAAACGGATGTAAGCCGGCGAAATCAGCCGGCGACCCGTGTCGTTACTGGCAAACAGACTGCCGCTTTCTTCGTGGGTGGTACCCACTTCGCGGTACAAGGTGGGTTGCTGCCATTGCTGCCGCGCCGGGTCGGGAAAATAAATTGGGAGCAATTCCGTATCGCCAGGCTGGAATAGACTCCGACACGAGAGAACTCGGAGAGAGGTAAGAAGGTGGAAAAGTGGTAGCGTATATCAGGGTGAGATCGCCGTGCTACTCGCCCAACATTTCCATTTTCATTTAGTTCCGGGATCCACGACGGCGTTCCGACGCGTGTCGTCGTTGTGCTGAATGCAACAGGAGAGACTGAACGGAAACGAGAGGCGATAATTCGCCAAAGGAGGAGAAACTTAATCGAAGCCAATAAACATCGACCGGGGGTAATTCGTGCCCGGTCAACTCGTCCGTGGTTGCCACGCAAATTCCACGACAAATGACGCGATCGAAAACAATTCTCATTACCGACGTGATATCGTGATATTGAAAATAAATCGCAATTAAACAGTATTACGAAGTATCGAGCGAATAATTTTTCTACGGAAAAGATAATTTTGCTAAACTATTTACAAATTTAGCTGGATACAGATCTGAAAATAATTTTGTTGGACCTTCAAAATAATTATGTAGGACGCTCAAACTTGCTAAAATGTCAAAACTTTTTGCAGTATTGCTGTATCATGCTAGAGATTCCTACGTAATTTTGATAATTAATTATTTTCATATCTATAACATATATATCCAACTAAATTTTTAGATACTTCAGTAAAACGTTCTTTCCTTACACTAATCTGCATTTAAATTAACAATTTCAATAATATACAATGCAATAACTCATTAAATTAGTGATATTCGCAATTTTATCCGTAATATATACTTTTTTTCCTTAGAAGAGAAGTTTTAAGAAATGAAGAAGCAAAAGCTCAATAATTTATTCCTGACTTTGCATTAAAATATAATATTAACAACCGGACTGACAAAAAAAATATCGCAAATTTTTTTTTATTATATAACACAAGTATCAAATCAAATTTATTTATCACGTGCCATTTCTCTCCGACATTTATTTTCATCAGTAATCATTCTATTGTAAAAAGTAATTTTTTAGCATTGAACATTCCGTCCTTTGGACACAGGTGTCACACGTGTAATAAATGTCGGATACCAACCCAGTAATAGAAGCGGCCTGTTAATCAGACTTCACCTTAATCAGCGTCGCTTAAAGCCGAACGAATTGCGTTTGCTTTTCCGGGATTCATAATTCACGATGGCGCGACGATTCTCTCTCACAATTCGGATGATAAAACATGTGAATAGGACATTCGCTGGCGGACATTGGCATCATAATCGCGCTCACAACGCGCG
The DNA here is from genome assembly GCF_001594115.1 of Trachymyrmex septentrionalis. Lineage (NCBI taxonomy): Eukaryota > Metazoa > Arthropoda > Insecta > Hymenoptera > Formicidae > Trachymyrmex > Trachymyrmex septentrionalis. The sequence continues at coordinate 2,204,904 of NW_017305071.1, forward strand.
AAAAATCAATTCATATTCAGCGCAACTCGTTCTCTCTCTCTCTCTCTCTCTCTCTCTCTCTATCGGTCGTAGCCCTGATGGACGTCGCCAGTGCGTTTCGCTCAATTTATGTACCACTCTGTCACGTCGATAGGTACGCACGCGTCTGTACATCCGCGCCGATAGCGCGACGTAATCCTCGAGAGACGTCTGTCTAATATATCTGTCAAGGATAATCGATCGGCGCAGCTGCTGTGCACGCAAGATGCATCCCCAACGTATTTTATTCTTGATCGATAATAGAGGTGTTTTGCTGTTTTGAAAAATCATTTCAGTCACGCGTAGATATGTATGTTAACGAAATCGGCAATTTCCAGTCAACGAAATAACGTCGTCTGATTAGTTCTTAATGACTACGTTATACGTTACATAATTTCTTCATATCTGAATGATTCTTATGTATTTTTAGTTGTTACAAAAGGTATAAAGTTAAACAAGTTTTATCACGCACAGATTTTGAGGAGGCGATCATGATAACACAATTAATTTGATAGTATCAACTGTAAAACTGTAAATTTTTTCGCTTCGAGGGTTAAAATTGTACATAAATGTAGAGCTTCATCACATTCATTTTCATATTGTAAAAAATTAAAATTTCTTATAACTATGTATTACATATATTAGAAATTTGTGTGTTATTACATAAGAGATTCAAAGCGAAGTTTTTAAAAATTTTAAACAAATGTGATTTTTTAAAAAGTATTTTTTTTTTCTTTTAGTAACATAAAAACTACTAGTCTTATCTTTATGAATTATGGAAGCAAATTGTTAAATTTTAGATTTATTTCTTA
>NW_017305071.1:2205833-2212100 GCF_001594115.1 Trachymyrmex septentrionalis
ACAAAATACTTAATTTTAAACGATTGGACATCTAAAAATTTGTGAAATGCGATCGCATCGTGTAATTAAATAATTTTAACGGATTTATTCAAGCAGAACACCTTTAAAATAGACTGACCATTTATCGAGTTGTTTTACGAAAAAAAAAAAAAAATCACAATAAATTTTAGTGCCGCGCAAGAGCGAAGAGCTGTCAACTGAAAGCACTGTGCAAGCGTGAATAGAACGTAATTCAGCTTGCGCCACGATCGTTGGAGTATTTTTGCAGTTTTATAAGCGCGCGCGAACGATCGCGAATTCCAACGTGGGAGTTACGCTGACGCGACTCCAGTTGACTTTCCTCGGTGTCAAATGCCCGCAAAGCGTGTTATCGATGATCGGGCACCACTGAAATACTGCCTAAAGTGGAGGACTCTTCCTCTCCCTCCCCCCCCTCTCTCTCTCTCTTTCTGCCTCTCTTTTCCTCAATCAGCCCGATTGAGCGAGCCGCGATCGCCGACCATGAAAAATAGAGCGTTTCGCTGGCAGCAATATAGCCCAAACGGATCGAACGGATTGAACGTCGGGTATTATTGTCGCGGGGAAAAATCTGACGGATTACGGATTGCGATCGAGAGCGCGTGTGGTATAACCGTACGCCGCGTATATGGGACCATTTTCGCGCCGTCGACCGAAAGAAAACCCCACGCGATAGTCGTTTTGTTCATCGCCAGTGATGCGCGCAACAGCGATGCGCTCGGCAAATGCGATTGCGCGTGCATTGTACCGCGTGCTTTGTACCGCAAAACGGTTCCGATCTATCGCAGAACGTTATCATAGAACAAAAATGGATCCGCACGTTATCCCGTGTCGAGGGAACGATATTAAAAAGTTGACAGGTAGTCGATCCTCAGAGTCTAACGAATGATAGTTAGCGATATCGACGATTAAGTATCGATATCGCCGCGAATATCGATTCGAGTTGAAGCATTTCTGTGAGATAAGAGGTGAGAACTTCTCGATCCGAGTCTTACCAGGTGACAAACCCGGAGAGAATCGTGTAATCCGAGAGTCTACTCTCGGTTTCTGCCCCGTCGGGTTCTCTCCGGAATAAAGGACGAACTTCTGGTTGCCGTTCATACTCCCCTTATTGTGCAGCTCGGAGCGGGAGTATCGTAATCCGGGCCGAATTGGACCCGGAGACGGAACAGTAGTCGGAGACACGTATAGTCGAATGCATTAATGGGCACGGCTACGGATACGAATGCGCCGAGTGAACTGAGTGAACGGAGTGACTGGTTCAGCGCGCTTGAAGCCGGCTGGTTAATGCAGTCCGTATCTATTGCAGCGATCCCGCCTCCGGCGAGGAAACTAATTTCTTTCGCGGTTTAACCAACGAACGAGTGCACCCCATTTACAGGGTAAATTGGGTCACCGGCCGGCGCGACGAAGGCTAAATTGTTTCAAAGAGAAGACGATAAGAGCACGTGTGCGGTGGTGTGTACAGGTTAAAAAAAAAAACAGATACGAAAAAAAAAAACTGGTTCAATTTAAATACAAACACTGATGCTATCGAATACCATCCGTGTGATGGGTGGCATGTGCTCAATCACGATCGAATGTTCATTGACTATAGATACCTGCCAATCACAGCGATCCCTATAATCATCATAGCAATCCGTATAATTATTGAGAATATACCCAGCGATTATCGATTGTTGCAATGTCCTTGGATAATCTGATATGTTATCAGCGACTAGACAGATGTCCGGTGACAGTACGGACATCTGGACATTCTCATGATCCGTTAATTCCACAGTAATTATACGAGAAGAATTGTGCAGAATATTTTTCTCTATTTTTCTATATATAAAACTGATTTCGCTGAAATAAGTATCTAAAAATTTAGCTAGCTATAAATCTGAAAATAATTTCCTCGAACTATCAAAATAATTATAGAATAAACATATCCACTAGATTATGTTAATGAATGAAATTATAAACACGCAATATTCCTAGAATGTTATGTGAATATTAAAAAAGGTAAATAATATACTCATATAACATTTAAAAAATTATATGCAAAGGATATACAATCGACTCTCAGTTTGAGCTTCCTGTACAATTATTTTGATTCGGTTCAACAAAATTATTTTTGTAACTCTAAATCTCTCTCTCTCTCTATATATAAATCTTTAAAAATTTTAACAGAACTATCTTTTCCGCGCTTACACTTCTGAATACCTTTTTCTTTCTGGAATTTAGGGTTCTCATGACAGGAAATAAACTGTAATTCCGGTCTTTCCGTTAATACAAATTTGATAAGCGAAACGCGTTGTCGCGCGATTAAGGGGGCGAATCGCGACGCTTTGAAAAGGGGGATGGAGGGAGGGGGGAAGGGGGGGGGAGAAAGAAGTAGAAGGGGAGACACGGATTGAAAGGACGAATAAATCCATTCGTTCGGTCTGACAACTGCTGGATTTCCGGAGATAAAAATTTCTCTCAGTTCACGGACGCGGAGACTATAAACTCGAATGAACGGAGGAGAATCCTACCATCGTCGCCGCAGATTATTTGCCCTTAATTCCTCGCGCTGAAAGCATTCCCGGGGTCTCTCGCGTGCTATGGTTGTCCCGAATAAAAAGCAGGAAAATTTATTTATCGCTACGAAGCTGCTGCTCTCTAAAAACCGCGGAGCGCCTCTTCGGAATCGAAGAACGGCCGCGCGACGGTCGTTCCCTCCGAGAGGAAGGAAGCTCCCTTGACAGCTCGAAGGATAGACACGTAAATCCCATTCCATTAGAGGCGCGTCGCGCAGGAAGAGTGTCGTATAATAAAATGCACGTCCTGAGAATCCCCTCAGCCGCTCGATCTCACTCCTCTCGTCTCTACTTTCGCGCGAGAAGATGTTTTTTTTTTCTCCTTCCTCTCCGAGGAAAATCGGTCAGGTAGCAATTAGCAGAGAAAGAACATTATCGCGGGACGCTCGTTAATTCGAGCCAGCGCGAATTAAGAAACAGACTCTTAGTAGCGGCCGTAATGAAAATTCATAATTTTAGCTGCGCGAGGAGGGATCGTATCATAAATATTTATATCGCGCGCGCGTTACGTGTAGACTGAACTCCTCTCTTCTACGGGATAACATAAATTGGTAATGTTTAAGATCGTTCGCGTTTAAGATACGCAGCTCGGGTTGCGAAATTACTCTGCTTCCTCGGCCGTCGCGGTTATCGCGATCCGAATTAAGAAGAATAGCAAGATTGTCTCGGTGCCGGGCGTTAATCTGCATTTCCTGAATTATAAGCTAAAAATTAAACGGTTCTGCGATATTAAACTTCAGGATGGCAGATACATAATAACAAATAAACAATAAAACCGTAGTTTACTTCGGCAAACCTTTAGTATATATTTAATTAGAGAAGTATATTATTCTGAAAATTAAGAAGTTGATTAATCGGTTTGTTATCTCGGGCTTCGTAAAAGAAGAAATTTCCAAGGCTCATTTTTAATTGAGATGTATTGTGGTAGACTCTGTACGCACATTCCGTAACCGGTTTTCGGTTAATTTGTAAATTCAGTTAATTTGTAAATAAACACTGTAATAGATTTGATTATCTTATAATGCACGTCGATTTAAAAATTCCATTCTTTCCGAAAAGTAAGAATATATATCGCTTTGCAGTCGGAAGCACTTTTTGTCATCAAATAATAACAAAATAAACTTCTCACGTACATTAATTACTAATAAGCTGTCTTAAAAAATTATTACAAAATACATTCTTATCTTTTCGAATACATTATCAGTATTAATTATGTAACAAACATGATTCTTATATATATGTACACATGTAAAATAAAGTATGCAAAAAATATCTTATATATAGTAAATATATCTTATATATCCTTTTCTCCCTTTTTCTGATTCTCTCATAATGTGTGTTAAACAAAATAAGATTTCAAATTTTGCAAACTAATCGCATGTATTGATGGTTTTAATTCCACGTTTCTATGGTAAACGATATAGGACGCTATTTCAGCACGCTTGGTGCCGCAAGGGTTAATTCGTCCCTGTCGTCGGGGTTAAGGCGCCAAGAGAGCCGAGACCCGAATCTATAATTTATCGAGCTTCGATAGAGACTCCAGCCGGTTCCTTCTCTCGCCTACGCGGTCTATTGCTGTCTCCTGCGTCGCTTGGAAATTTCTCGCGAACCATCGGCGAATCGGGAGCTCCGTTGCACGAGCATTTAAAGCATTTGCGGTAGCTGCTGCGCTATCATCCTGACCCATCCTGAATGCGATTACCTAAACCGATTTATGGCATGGGCCGAATAAACTCGACGCCGAACATTTTCATGAGGATTAACGGCCCAACGCGACCGGTCTTCCCAGGAAGTCTACGGGTGCCATTACGGCACCGTATAATTCGCAATAACCGAATAGAAGCATGGCGATTTCCGTACCGCGACGGATATTTGAACCTGGAACGCCGAACCGAGGTTATTGGCTAGCAATAAATTTTATTTGGAATAGTTACGAAAAAATTTACGCTATAATTCATTTACGATAGTTGAGGAAGACAAATATATTAATAGAGATGAAAAAATACACTCTCATTAAAAACAGAGGTTTACGCATATATAGTGCTGCATCTCTGTTTTTAATGAGAGATAAATGATGGATTAACTGTGCTTCTCTCTCTCTCTCTCTCTCTCTCTCTCTCTCTCTCTCATGTTATATTTGTTATATTTTTCGGTATTATTTATAATTTGTATTCGGTATATAAGTATCTTTCTAATTTATTAATGATTTGTGTTATTTTATACTTATAATATATCATTTTACATTTATTTATATATTTTGTCATTATTTATGCATGCGCAATGCATATTATTTTAATATTAATTAATTCATTTTATTTTAACATTTTAGCGTCAACTTTAGTAACAAAATATTTTCTTTCTGTCAAGACGAATAAAAGACTTTGTAAAATGTATTATTTTAACTAACAATGAGTAAATTTAAGGAGATACAAAGAATTAATTAATTTATTAATACGACAACTTTTGCTGATGTATCTATATCAGAGTATTAAATATTTCGACCATGTGAAGCCTTTTTCAGTAAAAAAAATTTCATAACAATTTGCATATATAGTGTTACGCATAAAATGTGATGCATGGAGAAATGATAAAAATATTCGCAATCAATTATATATGAATAAGGATTAATAATAAGAGGAATTAAACTGGAAATACATCTACTGAAAGCAAAGCATTACGTACAGTTATTAATTAATTATTAATCATTAAAGATAGACATATATACATATACTATAAAGGTGTATAAATATTGTCAAGTTTTAAAACTAATAAATAAACATGATAATAGACAACTTTTAGCAAATAAAAGATGTCCATAATCCAATTTTCATTCTGAGACGAGAATAAATTAAGATGTCAAGATAATAAAGGAGATGCCGATTAAGGACAGGTTGATGAACAAAAAAAATACACATTTACGGTAATTTTAGGTTATTATATACATTTTCAGGATATAATTAAAACGGATGTATCTGTCAATGAATTGTTTATTATCCTCGATCAAATAGTAAATTAAATTTTGACTTGTTCAAAAAATAACAAACAAATTATCGAAAGAAAGATCCATTCCAAATTCTAAAAACATATGTAGTAAGCTAAAATTATCGCAATCATATATTTTTTTATTCGCTGACTTGTCCTTAATTGACATCTCTTTTATTATTTGCTCGACTACCTGTGTGACTTAACCCTAATCTATTCTCGTCTCGGAATGGAAGACTAGATTATGGACATTTTTTATTTGTTGGAGCAAATAATAATCTTCTATTAAAATATTTATTTACTAGTTTTAAAACTGAATAATATTTATTTACACACGCTTATATACGTTTATCTTTAATGGTTAATAATTTAATAGTATCTACATAATATTTGCTTTCACTAATGTATTTCCAGTTGGATATTGGCTTCTTATAATTGATCCCTATTCATATATGATCGATTGCGAATGTTTTGACTTTTCATCTCTATGCATCATATTCCGCATAATTACTCTATGTCAATAATTATGAAGTTTTTATTGCAAAGAATATTTCATGTAGTTGTAACATTCAGTACTGACAGTACATATCACACAGAGAAAAAATTGTCAGATTAATAAATTAACTTTAAATCACATTTAAAAGATTACAAAAATTAATTTATTAATTTTTGTAACAAATTAATTTTTTATGTATTATATAATATA
>NW_017305071.1:2212200-2214328 GCF_001594115.1 Trachymyrmex septentrionalis
TAATTGTTGTAATCTTTTAAATGTGATTGTTGTTGGCCTTATTTTTCACGTATTGCTTTTCATATCATGAGCTAATATAAACATTTTTTTAAAAATTATTTTTAATAATATTACATTTAATTAATATTTTTGTTTAAAATGTATAAAAATAATGTTTAAAATTACATTATTATATATTATATCGTAAAAACTTTATTAATCATATATAATATCACTTTTCATCATATTTTTATATTGAAAAGATAAGAAAAGAAGAAAGCTTTCTCTAAACATTTTGTATCGATAAAGAACTGCCTCGATAACATCTCCGGTTCAAAATTGATAAAAATGTTTCCAGTCAACGAGGCGCGAAGCTTCATGGACACTTGATGCGACACTGGTGCCGAGCGTAACATAAAAGCAGCGCTTCTCAGAGAGCGAAGTGGAAAACGTCGTCGCCGGAGATCGTTCCGAGCGGAGAACGTATCTCCGGCGAAAGCGGAATCGATAATCCATCAGAGTCATGGGACGATTTTGACGTCCGGTCTCAGGGGCCGTCGTCGACGCTCCCCGGGAAAGGGGTTATTGCCGGGAGTACCGTCTTCGAGCGTCCTGATAAAATAAGAACGGCAAGAAGGAGGGCAAGCGGGAAAACGGAGCGGAGCGGAGGGACGCGAGAGGAACGGCGCCTCCGAGCGGATACGATCCCGGAGGAGCCGAGCTCGATTAGCGAGGCCGTTACTTCCGCGGAACGAGCTTCGTTCCCTGGGAACCGGAAGTTACGACGGGCGAGAAGGAAATGCCGGCAAGCAACATATCGCGTCGTCCTCTGTTCTTTCCATTCTTCTCTAAAATTTCGTCCTTTCTATCTTCTCGGTTATGAGCGAGGCGAAGAGATAGGTTTAAACCTTCTCTGTGTGTATAGTGCAATGCTGTTTCACTCCACGCGATTCCTCCGATATCTGCAGGAAACAACTTGGAACAATTTATTTATACAAGAAATGATTTTATACAAGTCTGGCTTAGATTAATGTGCATCGGTAAAGGTACTAAATAAATTTTCATATATTTACCAAATAAATAAATTTTCTAAATTAAATATATAATTAAATAAATAAATTAGTTTTAGACTCCTATTGACATCTATTTATTTGTTTATAAATTTTCTCTCTCTCTCTCTCTCTCTCTCTCTCTCTCTCTCTTTCTAAGATAGTTATAGAGAGATAGACAGAATGCCCGTATTATTTTTTTTATTCTTTTTATAATTACTCTTCTAGCCACACAGAATCTTACAAGTTGGTCATATTAATCTACACTGAGAGACAAATTTTTGGTATTTGTGATAATATAATACTATAAAATTACATGTTATTATAATTATAATTATTATTGTTATAATGTTAGCAATAATAACTGTATGTATGATTCTATCAATAAATATACTGTAGTTGACACCGAAAATGACTATAAATAGTTAAATAACGATACATAGTTAAATTATAGTACTTGCAACTATTTTTATACAATAACTATAATTTAGTCATTTTCAATGCCAACTATATATATATATATATTTACTAATACATGTAGTTATTGTTATTAATATTATAACAGTAATAATTATAATTATGGTAACAATATTACATAATTATAATCACAAATACCAAAAACTTTTCTCACAGTACGACTTAACATCTCTCGTCCTTTTTCTAATTTTGTGATTACTCTTCTTACGGACCTCTTGTGAGAGACCTACTTCAAATATAAGTAGAGCTCTCTTATCTATCCATCTCCCCCTTTCTTTTGCGCGTTTTCCGATAAGTTGCACGTCTTGTAATATTCTTCGATACTCTTTCGATAAGGTCGGTCTCTCTTCTAGAATGCCGAACCAATAAAACACCCAAGTAACGAGTCCCGTGTGCGATCTCATTACAAAGAGGGTAATGTCTACTTCAAGGTGTACGGTGAGGGAGAGAAAGAATGGCGCATGTCGACTGGCAGTTACGAAAGTACGCGTCCCGCCAGCAAACTCCTGTTGGATTCTTCTGCTTTATTATTATGGCGACGTAAAGAGAACGTATAATACGTCACAGTCTCGTTCAGCGTGAATTATATTTTAATGTCGTAATGCGAATGGCGAAACGTGTTC
>NW_017305071.1:2214428-2219148 GCF_001594115.1 Trachymyrmex septentrionalis
TATTAATACATGTAATTATTGTTATTAATATTATAACAGTAATAATTATAATTATGGTAACAATATTACATAATTATAATCACAAATACCAAAAACTTTTCTCACAGTACGACTTAACATCTCTCGTCCTTTTTCTAATTTTGTGATTACTCTTCTTACGGACCTCTTGTGAGAGACCTACTTCAAATATAAGTAGAGCTCTCTTATCTATCCATCTCCCCCTTTCTTTTGCGCGTTTTCCAATAAGTTGCACGTCTTGTAATATTCTTCGATACTCTTTCGATAAGGTCGGTCTCTCTTCTAGAATGCCGAACCAATAAAACACCCAAGTAACGAGTCCCGTGTGCGATCTCATTACAAAGAGGGTAATGTCTACTTCAAGGTGTACGGTGAGGGAGAGAAAGAATGGCGCATGTCGACTGGCAGTTACGAAAGTACGCGTCCCGCCAGCAAACTCCTGTTGGATTCTTCTGCTTTATTATTATGGCGACGTAAAGAGAACGTATAATACGTCACAGTCTCGTTCAGCGTGAATTATATTTTAATGTCGTAATGCGAATGGCGAAACGTGTTCTGGCGCGGTTGTAAAAAAAAAACCGAATGGACGCTGGCAGCCTCAGGTTTCCTACCATCTCGAAAGAATACGTTTCGGCGCTCTCTCCATTCTTTTATTAATTATCTTTCCTCGATTCTCAACCATTACTCTTACTCTATATAAAATTTCTCTCTGCAACTTTTTGAAGTCATAAATTCGGACATAAAATACCGTCCAAGCTGTTCATTTATCGCAAATATTCCAGAGACTAGTTATGTTTATTGTGACTGAACTGATATACATTTTTGGAGCTCAAAGTAAAATAGATATGTTTGATATTTGGCGAAAGCGAGAAAAGGTTCTAGTAAGAGAATAAAAAAAAGCAGACTTCATAAAATTTTACTAGAAAAAAAAAAATCAGCATTAAAATATTCAAAGCATTCGCTATTAAAAAGAAAAGTCAATGAATCTACAATGCCGTTTATTATTTCCTGAAAGGAAGCGAGCGGTACTTTAGTCTTTTGTCGAATCGACGGACTAATTATAAACTTTTTCAGAGACCCATTATGACCGTTTTAATCCTAGATATTAATTCCACGAGATAATTAACTGGATAAAAAATTTCTACGAATGTCTCGAATTAACTCCCGCGCGCGGGAAGAGAGCAATCGAATGTACGGAAAAGGAATAAGAGTGTAACGAATTTTGTTATATAAAAGTTTATAAACTTTCGCGAGGAGCGATGTAGATGAGTTTGAAGAGCGTGCGAGAGGATATATGAGACACGCGAGTTACCAGACTGAAATATTAACCCGTCCGCCAGTTTGACACTCTTCATTTACGCATTACGTGCGCTTTCACGGCACTCTCGCGAATTTATTCCTGCCACTGACACGATTAATGCGGCCGATACTTTTTAATCTCGCGTATGTAGCGTCGCGCGTTGTATGATTTAAGGACGGTCGGTCGCCGGAAATCATCTACAATGTATGCTCTGACGGTAACCAGCAGCACATATTTTGAACAAATACTGTTTTATATTTTTAAAAATTGCATTTTATATTATACAGACTCGGAAACAATTCATCGCCACAGAATTTATAAACATTCAGTGTCGTGTGTATTAATAATATTACGGACAAATGTGTACAAATAATATTACAGAGTGTATAAATAATATTAATTCAGACGTTATATTTAAAAAAATAGCGATTTTAATGTACGTATTTTTTTTTATCACGTGTTGTGTTATGGATTATTTATTTAAAACTTTTTCTTAAAGAATTCGATATAATTACAATTATATCTACGTAATTTTATCGTGTTACCATACAGTCGCATCTAAATTGGAGCATACAAGTAATATTATTTCAACCCAGATTCAGACATTTTCGCGTATTCAGACAATTTCGCCCTGCTATGACCTGGTTTTGCCACTGTACACCAACGCAATTTAATACAGCCGATACTTTTTAATCTCACGTCTGTATGATTTAAGGACGGCCAGCAGCCGGCAGGATATTCACCGTAAGTGATCCGAACCGTATTTCGCATAAAGTCCGATTATTGCTAGGCGGGACAGTGAGGAAGAAATGAAGATTGACAGTGATGAAGCGATCAACTCTTTCTTTCCCTCCCTCTCCCTCTCCCCTCTTCTCTCTCTCTCTCTCTCTCTGTCTTTTGAACGTAGTTGGGTGAGAATGTTGATGTCGATGAACATAAGAGTGGAATTCATTCCGCGAAACATCCCGCTGTGCTCAATCGATACTTTCCCGATGCTAATTGCCCCTTAAAAGTCTTAATATCCTCATCGGACATCAAAGGATTTTTCGTTTGCGTTCAGCAGATATTACTGAATTGCTCGTGAATATGATTTTCGCGTGTTTCCACGTGCTTTGCTCTCGCAATTACTCGCCTATTGGTAACCGATCCGCACCGGTTTCTCCGACGAAACGCGTGTTTAATGACGCTGACGTTTTTGCGTTCTTTTTCTTCACGAGTTTCGTTTAACTGCCGCGTGATTTAACTTTCCGCGAACTCCTGCGAAAAGCATTCTCGCAGAGCGAATGAATTTTCGTTGGCGTAAAATCCGCGCGTGATGGTGGTGGTTGCGGGCAGGTATGTCGGTATAATTCATCGGGAAAGAGAGAACGCGTTTAATTACTCGTCGTTACCGATCTTTCGTTCCGCGTTAATGCAAACTGCAGGGGATTACGTCAAAACGGCAGCTTTTTCCCTTCACGAGTCTTTCACGAATATTGATGATGTTGTAATCCTTGTGTTTCTAAAAAAATTCATCATTTCTAATTTTATAGTTTTACGAGGATGATGTTTATAGCTAACAAGCTACTTTATAAGTGATTGGCGTTTTTATAAACAATATTTATACATTCAATTTTTAATAGCTGCTTATCTCTCCTAAGAGTTTTTATCGCGTTTTATCGCTTGAGCATATTGCTTAACATTTTATACACAGAAAGTGTAAAAACTTAAAACAGGCAATTTTAAGACTTTCATAATATGTACAATATATCGCACCATTTTTCAGAAAAAATATCTATTGCAGAGTACATCGATTATTCAATTATTATTTTAATTAACAATATTTTAATAATATTTCCATATTTTTAGTAACGTAAAAATTATATTATTATATAAAATCGCAGATTTTTATTCTCAATATCTTATTACAGATTATTTACTTCTTGATAAAATTAAGAATTATTCAAGTTTAATGTAAGAAGCTATTATTTTTAAATACCAATTATACTATAAAAAATGTTTTAAAAACACTATCTTTTTACTTTTGAGGAAGGAAAAATAGCGATAATTTATTGAAAACGCATAAAACTATTAAACACTGAAATTCTCCTCTTAAAACGTCATCTTGCCAATTTCTAGTCTTGTTATATCCTTGTATCTATTGAATGGAAACGCCCACAAATATACAACTTGTCGAGCTTGTTACGTTTCCTCACGATATCGATTCTCTCTCAATGCGGGTCACCGATTTCCTTCTTAATGATAGCTACAAGAAAAATGGATTCTTTGAGAAAACTTCTGGTGTCTGTCTCTATATCAACGAACGACCATCAATCAGTTCGCTTGTTCGACTTAGTAAACCAATTAGACTAATTAGAAGCTTGCCATTTACGAATGTCAACCGAATGGATCAATAGCGAAACACAGTGACGCGTAACAGGTCCTTTAACTCCCTACGACAAGAAAGAGAAAATTCAATATTAGTGGATGGATCACTATGTCAAAGAATCTCTTGCAAACTATTTCTTGCTATCTTCCGTTCCAAAACTTGTAGAGCAAATAAAACTAATTTCAGCATTTTCTTTGTTTTTCCAATTTAGAAGTTAATATTATTCTGAAAAATTGTTCAAAACCCATTCAAAAGCTATTGATGAAAAGATTTCCTAATCAAAATATTACAATTTTAAATGCAAAATAAATTTGCAAAAGTAAAATTATATTTTACAAATTGTATATATATATACATATATTTTTTTTGTAGGTGCCCAAATGCGTTGTAAAAAAGACTTCTGAGTGGCTTTAGTTACAAAGTTTTCGTTTTTCGTTCTCGTGCGAGAGTTCTCCGGCTGGCCACTGTCGTATCGTTCTACTAGAAGTAGTACTCGTGTCTGTCTTACTTCTAGGGAAACTTCCGGCTAGACACCAGCTTGTGCCATTCTTGAAGTAGAAACGTATGATAACATCAAAAATGTAAGACAGTTGGATCACATGAAAGAAACGTTTCTATGATAAAAAATTCGACACTTGCGACGTTATATAATTGAATCTACCGTGGGTAAAAATGTGAATAAAAAATTTTATCTCAAAAACAAAAAAAAACGAAGATTCAACTTAAATAACATATTTCATTTTAAAAAAGAAGTAAATCGTATATAAACAAGTGCAATTTAGTTTACTTCAACTTCCTTGAATGTCTTGCAGCAAATGGAGTTTATAAATATAAAAGTTATAGACCACTATAGAGAATGTTTCTTTGAAGGTACAATTAAAAAAGTTCAAAACACACAAGGACTGCATTAGCAAGTCTAAAATTTTCTGGCTCAACAAGGATAGCTCTTCAATAAAAAAATCTTTTGCAACACTAATAAGTAATAACAGTATTTTGTATTAATTAACATAATTTGTTTTAAATGATTTTTTTTT
>NW_017305071.1:2219248-2221240 GCF_001594115.1 Trachymyrmex septentrionalis
TTTTTGCAACACACTAATAAGTAATAACAGTATTTTGTATTAATTTACATAATTTGTTTTAAATGATTTTTTTAATTATATAATATCACAACTAGAACATTGAAATTTCATTGAGCTTCACAGATATAACATTATTCGGAAAATTTAACTCTCCTCTCTCGCGAGAAAGGAAAATGTACGAAAATTCGTCGATCCGATTTTCACTTTTCGCCGATCCTCAAGACCGAAAAGAATCAGAGCATGGGAGATAAATCTACGAGCGAGCTGCAAGCGACAGAGTGATGCAGAATAGGATTCTGGGACGCGCATTACCTGAAGAAGGGCTTTTGGGAAATTCGTGGATAGGAGTTGCCGAGGTGTTTGTAAAATGAAATTTTACGACAGCCTGTCTGCCGGAACCGTACCGTCGTAATTCGCGCAAAAGCAGCACGGAATTGATTCTTATACGTTTCATCGTTTAGTTCGCCACAGAGTCCCGATACAGGATAACATTAATGCTTCGTTAGCAGAACACCGACAAACCATAACGAGAGCTATAATATGTGGTGAATGAAGATATAATCATACATCGAGCAAATTCCTCGTTAGAAACGTTACGAAACACGCTTCACATAAATCAAGATTATAGTTCGATTATCGACTTAATTGCAAAATACGATGTTTAACATGTATCGTAGCAAGTAATTTAAAAAATCGTAAAGTTTGCGGGAAATTGTACGTAAATAAAGTGAAGAAAGAAATAACCAAACCTATTTCTCGTTAAAAAAAATATTGGCTCTAAATTAAAACAGAAATTAAATAATAGACACAACTCTTCGATCTGTATTACGTAATCTATAATAATATTATACAACAGCGAAGTATATACGATCCGGTTTGAACTAACACAGATAATATTATGACTGGATCACAATAAAGGTTCACCAAGAGCGGCTTTAATCCTTAATAGACAGAATGTGATCCCCTAAGGCTTAGAAGAGCAAATATTATTTCCCAAGTTAGTGAAGGATTCATATTGTAAAGTCTTTGATAGTTACGCGCACAATCATTAATATTCTATAATTTATTAAACTTACCTATAATTAATTTCTACAAACAACGTACTATGCCTTATTTTCTTGTTCAAGAAAAATGGTTGGGCTTTATATTACGTCAAAGCATGATATTTAATTTCAAAGTAAACAGAAGTCTCCGTGTGGCTTCATTTTATTTCTCATCTCTGGAGAGAAAATTTATCATACGACAGCGTCACGAAAGTTCGCGCAATTAAGCTAATACTGGTGTCTACATAATTGACTCTGGCAATACTAAGATCGTACAAAAAGTGGTCAGATAGTTTTAGCTTCATGATTTGTGCGGTAAACAAATATTTCATAATAATCATTTATCTCAATATTATAATTGACTTTTCTGCATTTATACTTATTAATGTGTAAAAAGCCATAAAACCACGAAATTTTCTTACGAGATCACTTTTCCTTAAAGATTAAGAAAGAAAAATGCTTTTCTTTTGTAATTCAAGAAATGGCATGGTGACTTTGAGGTTTGTCTCGTTTATTGAAAATGTAAAGCTGGTCACACATGTTCAAATAAACCTATCGAATATGCATGTGCAAGCACGCTTATGCAAGTTTATTGGAGCGTGCAGATGACAAAACTACACAGTTATTTTCATCTACGCAAGCGACTAAAGCAAATAAGTCATTCGACATATTTGCGCTAAACTGATTTGCACAAGTAAATCGAAGCGTATGCAGAGTCGTAGTTCAAACTAGAAATCCTCTAATCAGAGACTAGCCATAAGAGAACCACTTTTAATTGCTCCGATATCTTATGGTAACTCACATCAGAGCAAGATAACACATATCTTTTCTTACTCACAGGATTTTGCCAGAAAATAACGACATTTTCTTGTAACCAGTCTCTGATCATGATCGAACTACACACACACACACACACACACACACACACACACACACACACACACACACA
>NW_017305071.1:2221350-2225767 GCF_001594115.1 Trachymyrmex septentrionalis
CTTGTGCAAATCAACCGGAACGTGTTTATGACAAAATTGCACAAGTATACTTAACAAGTTTACTTGAATGTGTCGTTGGCTTAAGGAGTATTCAATTTTTTTTATGATATCAACGGACAAAAAGTGCCTTGATCTTTCTAAGGTACGTAATTAAGAAAAGAGGGGTTAGTGATTCTAGGTTAATAGAATTTTAAAAATACATTGCGCGCACTTTATTAGTACAGGGCAGAATTGCGTAACACTCTCGAATGTATATTGTTCCAGATACAGTTCACGTTCAACTTGCAATGCTTTTGTTGCGCTCGACTTTCAATTTCTCTTCATTATTGCTTTTTTTTTCCTCGTGCTATTTTATTGTGTTCTTGTTTATTGCCTTGCTTTACCAATATGAGCTGTTACCAGTTTATTCTTCTTTCATTCTGCCAATGTTCTCTAGGGTTTGTACTCCTATTATTTATAAGATATATGCTCTTACGAAATTAATCGTTTGTAAAAAGCAAGGAAATTTTTTTATTACTACTTTCTTCATTATAAATCAACTGTTATCAATTTTTAAATAGTACAATATTTTTACTATTAATTTCAATTTTTAATATCAACTTTTTATTATAAATAAGTGGAAAAAAGAACGAAGTAATTTGAAATCATTACAATACATTGATTTTTCTTGGCTTTTCTTAAGGGAATAGCAAATTGGCCGCATCCGTTTTGCTTTCGACGGCGCATCGCGGGGGATTGCAAACAGAAACGACGAAGCAAAGGGTAAAGAGCGAGAACACGTTGACGTACGCGATCCGGACATTCCATGCCGTGTCGATACAGCTCGCGGGCGGCACGTGACACCAAACATTGGCCGCAAGCCAAAACTAATTACAACGGCCTCCATTCTCCTCGAAATGCCTTTCTATCCTGGCTTTACCCCCCCGAGTCACAGGGGAGCATCGCGCACGAGCTTGCTATCGTTGGCGTCGATGTGGTCCACGTTCCGTCCTCCTGACGATGCGAATCGATTCCTGTCTTATCTCCTTCGCTTTGTCTTGCGAAGTTCCCGCCTCCTTGCTCGAGAAACTCGGTCAGCGAGCAACCGCATCAAGGAGATTCAGAATGGTCGTATGGTCCGAGAAGGGGAACAAGGGGTAAACGAGGGGGAAGACCAAGAAGAGGCAACGAGGAACAGGGATCTGTACGATTCGAGCGGGCGGAATTAGCATTTTAATTGGATCCGCGAGTTTCAGGAGTCTTTTTTCCTTCGCCAAGCAACGTATGTGTGTATATATATATATATATATATACATTCGTTTTCTGCAAAAGCTGACTGGACTGCATGTTTCATCTTCATTACTGTTTACTTAATATCGAGAAACGCAGAAAATTCGAAAAAATTCAACAATATCAATAAAACTTGTTTGCGAGAAAATATATTAGATACTGTTAAGCGGATGCTAGAGTGATCGATCAAACTCGATCGACGTCAATAGTACAGATTTTTTTAAATTCCGAGTTAAAAATGTCGATTAATAGTGTGATATCTTTAATTCATTTCTTACATTATATAATCAATTTTTCATTTCATTCAATCAATTCGGAAATTTTTATACGATTGTAGTGCGGTGATAATTTCACTCCAGTATCTCCTTATATTCTCTTAATATTCTCTTATATTATATGATATAACTCTTAATATTCAAGGCATATTATTTTTACATCGGTTGCATTCTAAAGAAAAGATTAAAAATCCTATTGAAGAGGAAACTCACGTCAACGTTATCGGAATTATCGTTTCCCGCCGAATAATTGCTGCCGTTACGAAAGACAGCATTAATAATAGGACGTATTCGCGCGTGAGAGAGAAAAGAAATACGGCGCGTATTATTTCTCTCTGCAGATAACTCTGCGCTTCCGTTCTCACAGAGGACGGCGGAAGTGACGTGGCACAGATCGCAGAAGAGAGGTCCGCTGCTATTAGTCGACGGCATTCAATTTCCATTTCCATTCCTGAATATTTCAAAATACCGAACGCAGGTCACTCCATTTCGTTAATTAATTCGGATATATGGAGCCGACGCGGGGCGAAAGTTCTCGTCGGGTTGATCGATAGAGCGAGCATTGACCACGATATGACCGCACAAAAGCGAAGCCACGTTCCCGTCGCCGTTGTATCGATGAAAAGCGGTATCTTTTACGCTCGATCTTTATTCGCGCTCGTTAATCCGGACATTTTCCGATTTTAAGAACCGCCGCTGGCGCATCGCGTTCTACCGTTCTAATATATAAAAGCAGAATCGTTACTTAACGTTCAAGCATTCGAGCGGAACGAATAAATGGTAATAAAAAGAAAGCCGGAGCACACACGTGCTTCTTGTGTTTAATGTAAATTTCACGAAATACTCTTTACATTTTAATAACGTTAATTGCTCATTAAGATCTTACTATAATTTGATGCAATTTGAGTACGTAGCTGTATGTAGAATTAAATATCAGTTGAAATAAAATAATATGCTCGCTCATATATTAATTATTTCCTCCAAATTTCGTCCGCGAAAATTTAATTTTTGACATGTTATTAATACATTTATAATAAAGGCCATATCTAACAATATGAATAAACGACAAAAATCACATTTAATGCAAATAAAAGTTTAAATTGAAAAGTATCGAAATTACACAAAATTGATTAAAAATTTTATTCGAAATTATTATCTAATTTCTGATTTAACGGCATTTCAATTGTAACAAAAAAAAAGCGCAAAGTTTCGATGTATACATTAAATTATAAGAAGATATTTAGAAATACGTGATGTGCAAAATAATTTTCTATTCTTAGAAAATGAAACGCGAGTGGTTTTGAATACATGAGATTGAACTGGAGAATTTCCGATCGATCTCGATTCTTCCTCACAATGAGAGGTCTACGCTAAGAAATAAACTTTAACAGGGAATATTTACTACTGTCCTTGCTGAATACGACGCGGTTTCGTGGCTCGGAACAATGTCGAGCTCCAGCGCATCGGCGGATGAGATTTACGAGATCAAGGTTACGTCAAGGTACAATGGTAACCTGAGGAGATTCAATGATCCACGCCATGTCATCCACGACCATCTACGCAGGTGCAGGAAGTCCCCGACATGGGCACATAGATCACTGCAGCCAGCACGTGCGATTATATTTATGGAGCGGTAACACGTGGGTGAATAAATCGTCGATCGATATCGTTGAATTCGATCGTAGAGATCACCGAATAAAAAATAGAATAAACGCACACGACAGAATTTGGTAAAAATTTAAATTTCGACACACAAAACCGAATTCATGGAATTATATTTTGTGGACTTGTTAACTCATTACTAAATCACGCGGTATAATGCAATTGATATTAATTTATGCAATAATACAACCAAATAATCTATGATTATCACAGCTCACATAATAATAAAAAATCATATGAAGTAGTAATTACTAAACGCTAAATTGACACTTGTTAAGAAATATTACAAATTAATGTTAATAATTAAATAGAGGAATTAATAAATATAAAAGATATAAGAGAAAAATGTAATATATTAATCGCACAATTTATCTTTTGTTTCTTCTCTGATTATGTCTCCAGAGGATCATTTTTTAATTAGATTTCCATAATTATATTTATACTGTATATAATAATATCCTTTTAACAAAATGTACAAGATTTTCCAATATTTTAAAGGCGGTTTTCTCAAGAGAGATGCTATTACACGTTTCCAAGGTAATTTCTCGATCGAGGTTAAGCTTGGATCTTGTTCGATTTAGATCTGCCTGCTTCAGACAATATTCGAGTTGCTTTGGGACTCAGTTCACGGTTAAGCCTGTATTGTCCGGCCAAACGAGAAGTCGTATTTGCATATTCCACAAAGCGATTTCACAACTTTTCCCGCACGTTTTGCTCGCCCTGTTCAACTTTTATTCATAACGAAAAGCGGAAAGAGCTGCGAAGTCACTTCGCTGAAGTGCAGGAGTCGCGGAAACGTGTGTTCTAGCTATTCGCTCCGATCGGCTGAGCAAACTCAGCGATCGATCCTGACAGACACAAATTCGCCCCTTCAAATTCGACGAGCGTTGAATTTACATGGCGGAACGATAAATGCGTGAATCGAAGACAGCAGAGGAACAACTATCGAATGAGACGGAAATGTTAGCGAGGAAATCTCTCCGACATTCCCGGAAATAGAGAGTATCCTGTGAAAATAATAGAAGAGTCTCGGTATGACTTTATTAGTATCAGCAGAATTCTGCAACATGTTTTGTCTTTTCATTATTCTAAATATCGTACTCTTTATCAACTCTTTATTATTAAAAATTCGTCGTTTCTTTGATTTTTCCACTTTCTTTATAATTCTCGTGTTTATTTCTTTCTATTTCTTTCAGTCTATTTTTAAAAAT
>NW_017305071.1:2225867-2250490 GCF_001594115.1 Trachymyrmex septentrionalis
ATACTCTTTATCAACTCTTTATTATTAAAAATTCGTCGTTTCTCTGATTTTTCCACTTTCTTTATTATTCTCGTGTTTATTTCTTTCTATTTCTTTCAGTGTATTTTTAAAAATATATTCCTTTATTTGTGCACAAGTCCCTATTTAATATTGTTAACGTTTTTCAATTTACTCTTGTTTGCCCAATGTTCTTTCTACGCTTTAAGCTATTTAATTAATAATTATCACTTATTAATAATTTGTGATCATCTATTAATATATTATCCACATATTATATTTATTACTTATTAAGCATTGTTATCAAATTGATTATATATGTACTCATGTGTACTCTCTAAATTTGTAGTGAAATTTCACTTGAAAAATGGAATAATTACCGAATCGTTCAAGAATCATTAAAATGGAGTAAATTATTCCATTCTACGTTGTGGAGTGAATATTTTCATTTATAATTAGAATGAAAAATGAATCTGATATGTTCTGCACTGTAATAATGAAAACATCAAGTACCAAGCAAGAAGAAATTCAGTGAGCGAGTTCATTGATTACCTCATCGTCGTGTGGTGTTTTGTGATATATACTAACAAGATTCTGTACATATTGACGATAAAATTAAATATATTTAATTAAGATTAAAACTACTGGTCTCTTATTATTATTAAATTCATCTTGATTAATATTTTCACTCAAAACATTCACCATGCTTGGAGTTAAATGTTTATCCTCATGAAAAGTGAAATGTCACTTCATTCCGAGTGACAGTATTTTCACTATTGATTGGAATGAATTTTCGCTCGCTTTGAGTGACATTTCATACTAAAAAATTTAGAAAATAATTCAGTGTGTATATATATATAACATATATATATATATATATATATATGAACATATATAAATTAATTAATTATAATTTTTTCGATAATGTCTTAGCAACGTTTTCGATAAATTTAAACGAAATTCACTCCAGGAACAAATAAATCTCTATCTATTTACAACGCTTCGAAGAAAGCTATTTATTGATGAACGAAGGTTCGGCACCGGCACTGCCGTTTCCAAAGAACGTTCGTTTGCATCGGAAGCCGCAGCGGAAATCCCATGAAAGCGTCAAGGCCTATCGAGTCTGCAGGCCACCCCGGAGCTTTATCTCGTAGCGGCGCTGTAGGAGAAGCTTCTGCCGTGCTTTCGTGGGCGTGCAACGTCGGGACACCGATGGATGGATGTGTAGGTGGTACTGACGACCGTACGTACCGTGGCGTACTGTGAAGTCCGCACGGGCGATGCAAATTTACGGGGTGACGGTAAACACGGCGGCTGAGCGCATAATTCACTCGGCCGCATACTTGGCGGAGCGCGTACACGCGTTTACACTCGGCGCGACGGATGGACGAGGGAGCTCGTACCGGATCCTCGACCATACGGACACCACGCGGTATGCGATCGTATGCATGCATGCACGCACGCGTGCATGCACGCAACCACGCAACCACGCACGCACGCACGCACGCACGCAGGCAGGCACGCGCGCGTGATGCAGTACTCCAAGCTCTCAGCACCCCAACGGACCACTCACCTGCGCAAATATTAAGCGACTGATTTATTATCTCCGAGTGGAGCTCGTAAGTCGTCGTGTGTACGCATCGACACCTCGAGCCAGCTTGGATTCGCAAGATATTAATCATACTGATTTTCTTTTATATTTAATCCTTTGATGGGATGAGCCTTTTAATAAAGAAACTTAAAGAAGATCTCGTTCTTCTATTTTTTCGGGTCGCGGAATTCGATATTGCCCTAAGAATTCTAAAATTCAGAGTTTAAGATAATCTGAAATTAGGTTTTAGAAGGTTCTTCGTATCGCTGAATTAGAGTCTAAGAATGTCGAATTTCAAAAGAGCAGTAATCACTAATGAAGGAGGATTTAAAATGTCACAGAGCTGATAATCAGAGTTTGAAAATCAATTCAGAAGTCTGTATTAACTGTTTGCGTAGCACTGATAAGCTTCAAATTAGAGTGAAATTGCAAACTCGATGTTATACTTCGCAATTAAAAATTTCCTAAAACACACTGATAATTTTATGATAATATAATCAAACTATTTTTTTAACATTGTCTCCGCCATATTAAATATACTATTTCCAGTTTTTTTATTTATTCTTCAGATTCGAATAAAGAATTATCAAATTACTCCGTAGGCATAGACCAAGTTCATGAAAATCAAGCGAGCAAGTTACAAAATAAAAAAAAGTATCCCTAAACGAGACACGTTCAAAAATCGGCTCAAAAACATAAAAATCATCGGTTCAAAAACACAAAATTGTATCGAAAGAAAATATTTCGAATTTTATTTTTTTATCTGAGTTTATCTGAGTTAGAAGAAATACTTTAATATACCTTTTCTTCAAACTTAGTAATAATTTGATGCAACAATGCATAGTTCGAATATAATTCCCTTCAAATCACTGTTATAAAAGCGTTTAAATATATTTCTGCGTTTATCAGTCTCAGCATTGTTTTAATTACCTGACGTGGAAAAGAGCGTTCCCAATTCTAACATTAAGTTTATTTACCATTGTACTACCGCTGATTATTACCCTTAATTATAAAATGTAAAAAGTAATTAAATATTATAATAAAGTAATTAAATATTAAACCGTCAAAAATTTAATTTTCTCTCAGAATATGTGCACTGGGGATTCATTTTAAATGAAGTCAGTTACGCGATACAATAATATTCAAGTCACATAACATTTATTACGAGAAATAGAGGAGTTAAGTCAACTCAAAACGATGTGCTCAGTTGTCAACAGCTTGACAAATGGAAACGTGAAATTTCACTGTGCATTTTCACATGATTACGTATTACGTGCATTTTTCTGTATTTCACCGACTTTCGGTTAAAACGTTGCCAGATGAAAGGAAGACTAAGGTATTCCGGAACTACTCTTTCATTCGGTGCACGTCACGCTGATGCATGCCAGCGTTTCAGGATCAGAATAAAATTTCACATAGCGTTTCATATTTTATAAACATACCGCACAGTCTGTGTGATCAGACGTAGTGACGTGAAACTCTCGAAAAAGTGTAACCTCGAGAAATGTTTTAATTACGTTGTTGCAATTTACAAACCGTATTTGACATGTCGGTCACGTAATCCAACAGCCGTCGTATTAATCCTCTAGAAACAGCATCGTTATATCATAAAAACAATTTTTTTACTGTTTTTACTAACAAATGACTCACAAATGAAGAATCTATCGATATAATATTTATCTACGTATGGCTTATATATTTCTAGCGGATAAAAGTATCATATAATATTTCTCAATGTCAATGTATACCATTTCCATTTTCAGTATAACTAATTTGCACAGATCTCGAATTTATCTCTAATTTAATTTTAAAATGAACATTGCAGATTTAAAAAGGCGATGTTAACAGGACAAAAAGAAATCATCTTGCGAGCGAAATTAATAAATAATATTTTATATATTTAAATCGTTAACATTTAAACACAACGCAAGAAACATCTTCCGATAAAAAATGCTTTTTAACAGTACTCTTTTTTTAAAGGTGCTTACAATATTTTTGTTATGGCACGTTTCCCATCGCTAATGTGGTTATCAATGTATCGACGAATAAAAAATGGATAATCCATAATGGATTTCTCATGGTAACAGTGATACGATCATCCGGAGTATGTGAAATGCTTTATGCCACTCTGGCACTATCATGTTCCGGTTTCCGTAATAGTCGGAACCAGGTTATTGGACGATGATAGGCACGGCGCCAATATCCTCCCTTCAACCGCCCACTATGCATTTGCACGCGAATACGGCTGACTTAGTTGACCTAAAAATTAAGCGATCGCCATAATTCGACGGTGAAATATATCGTGCTTCCCGCGGGATTAAGTGACGTTTGCGCTATCATCTGTCAAAATAAAATACTACGGAATGTGTGGAACAACTGGAACTAATGCTCAATCACGTTTCGATCGATTCGGATTAAAACACAATTTTTAAAAACCTACATCAAAAAGAGACAGAAAATTTAAAATGTTTTATGTATAATTATATATGTTTATCTCTCAATACGGACAATACTTATCTCTCAGGACGGACGTTGCCGTATTTATAAATGTAATGGATTTGTGACCCAATTAACCGTGAACCGCTGTCTCCGTAAAATATTTTAATCACGTAAAAGCAGAAAGAGAACTGACTGCGCATTGTAATAATAAATTCACATTTGTCGAGTCAATACTTATGGAAAGGTGCTGGTTCGAAAATTCAATTTCATTCGTTTAAAATCTGTAAAAAAAAAAAAAGGGGAAGATACCGGTGCTTTTTATTCGCTTTTTCATATGAATTTAAAATTAAAACGCTTTATCTTTTAATGACAACAGAGGGAAAATAAAGCACGGTATTTGAAAACTGTATCATTCGCTCGCTGACGCAGTCATTCCGCATTGTGCACGAATTAAATATTTCTGACGAACAATTCGCTCGCATTCCGTTATTTCTTATCGGATGGAATTCCAACGACGGACGCGCGATGACACTTTGCGAGGTGCGCACGCACCTGTGAACGATGCAATTGCGTGATACAATTGCGCGCGATAAATAAATAGTCTTTCATCAAGCTAATTGCAAGCAACGTAGATTGGTGGCGTGAACACGTCAGGATTTCATTTCGCGAAGGCGCAATACGACGCATCAACCGCGAGAGCAGCCGGAACAATTGCGTTACATCTCAATGGGAATTATTTACATTCGCGAGAAAGACGTCAATACGTATATACGAGACGCGAAGTGTACCGTACACCACACCATGCGGCAGACATAACCGATGTAAATTACAGCGCTGCTTAAACAGAACGCAAACACCGGCGAATCTTCTCTCTGCCTGCTATGACTACATTACGAATGTGCGAGTACGCATTCGCTAATTATTCTATTGTGCTGACTGTTCCGATAAATTGTACCTCGTTAACGTGAAACTGCATCTCTCAGCAATAAATTAAAATCTCAACTCTCTTCTAACCGAATTTATTTGCTTATTTCAGAAAATGTCAGAATACAAGAGAGTGTTTTTAAAAATCTATTTTTCTTCACGTCCAATATTAACTCTCGTTTGCATGTACCTTTACTCTCTCCGTTCGCGATCGATTTTTTTTTCACTGTTTTAGGCTTCCAAAAAATATGGAAAGAATTCAGGATTACTTTCCGACGTTTCAATTATATTATAAAACATTTTTTAACCGGATACTTTAGAAGGGAGAACCAGATTCCGTCCTCTTTTATTGCGGAGAAGTTTGAGAGCGAAATTTCGCCAAAAAAGATACAGATTGCAGGCGGAACATTAATAATCGTAATCAAGGAACATGAATTAGCGTTAAAAAATTAATTAAAAATTTTATAATTCGTTATCACATGAATTTCATAGTTTATTTTCATACCTTCGAAACTTTAACTTTTAATATTATATTTATTGACTGAATTAGTAACTTCCCATGTCAAATATATCTCTCGTACTGTATTTTTCGATTGAAACATCTTACAGTTGCCGACCAACAAAGCCAAATGTCGATATGTTTAGTACTCTATAATAGCAAACATCAATATTCAATTACCTACACTTCATCCTAACAATTTCCGAATACAACGACTCTCTTTATTTTAGCTTTTTCGTAAGCAGGCAATCTTGAATTTTTGCAATACATTTCGACTATGCGATTATTCAAGAGGAACGTCGATACCTCTTACATTCTCGATACATTCTCGTATCTACGCGTCGCCTTTGAATAACTCCAAGTGTACGCTTTTTCGCCGGGCGAAAATCTTGAAAGTGCCAACGCGTCGATGCGATAAATCGCACAAATGCGGCGCGATGTGATTTACTGCATGCGGACCTCCAAGTTTCTCTCCCGATAACTGGCAAATATTCCCAGCGTCCGTCCCGTGCGAAACTTATGTATTTGTGTTTGCTATTCATGTCTTGCCAGCCAGCGCATGCTCGTTTCTACCTTCAGCCTGTGTGGATGCAGTTAGAACAAGCAGCAATATTCGCCGGACGAGAGGAAGCGAGAGTGCTGGAACCCCGGACGAGGAGGGCCCGAGATACAAGAGCCGTCGGGAAACGGAACCGTTTCCGCGCCGGGTTCGCCATTTGCAAAGGAAATTAAACGATTCCGCGCAATTTGCTCGGACGCGAAGCATGAGATGCACGTTTGCCTCGCCGCCTTACATTCTCGAGTTTACCTCGTTCCCTCCTGCCCTTCAAGTCGATTATACCCTTCCATAAAGATGTTAGAATGTGAAACTCACAAAAAGTTATGCGTCGTAATCGCGTAAAGGCCCGGTGGTTAAAGCCGATTCAAAGCTTGCGCTTTAAGCGCGACAATGACATTATCTCTCTTTGCTGACGATGTAATCCTCTTTGCACGTCCCAGGACCATCACCAGAAAATTATCACATCACTCCGTGTGTAAGATTGAAACATCTTATCAGCCCTTTGCAGGCCATCGTTTAATTCCCTATGTCATATGCAGCAGCTGAGATGTCTATACACTGTTAAATTCGTAATGCTCAATTAAACTCAATTTAAATTGTTTTTAATCTATTTCTATAGTCACTATCATGCGGCAGACATAATGATGTATACTCGTACACCTCTACCCACATCGTTAATTTAGCAAAAACAATGGGAGTTAAACAATTTGCTTATTTGTTTAAATAATAAACTCAAATTTAGTTTATTATTTAATAAATGCATAC
This sequence comes from Trachymyrmex septentrionalis, assembly GCF_001594115.1. NCBI lineage: Eukaryota > Metazoa > Arthropoda > Insecta > Hymenoptera > Formicidae > Trachymyrmex > Trachymyrmex septentrionalis. The sequence continues at coordinate 2,232,642 of NW_017305071.1, forward strand.
GTTAATATGGACGTTTAAACCGCAGAAATGGATTGGTTTACATTTTGGCACAGATGGAAGTCAAAAATAGCAAAATGTTATTGAATTCAAGAGATTTGATTATTGGTCCTTTGATATCTATATAACAGTGTATAGCACATTAATAATAATTATCGATATTTTACTATTATAAAATGTGTTATTATTGATAGCAACAAGTTGGTGTAATTCTATGTCATCCAATTAACTTAAGCCCGATGTTAAATTTAAAATTAATTAATTAAATCTATCTGCTAATGTATTATTATTGAAAACCATGTTTTCCAATAATTAAAGGTACTGACGAATCGTAAGGCCAATTGGTGTGATTGTCACTTTGAATTAAATACGACACGAATTAAATGAGAACAATGACTATGAGAACAACGTGACTTGTGTAAGCTTGCTTTAAATATTAAATTATTGGATATTAAATAGCATAAATGAATAATTACACGTACAATATGTTACATGAGAGAATAAAGAGCTTTTATAAAATTTTATCTTTGAATTTCTACGCAGACACCGATTGACCATAATATATAATGTCTATAAAATCCATTTAAATCTGAAATATTCAATATTACTGCAATAATACGTGCAATCACAGGCATAACACTTCGTACAAAGCCTGTAATATCGTGTATAATAAAGCGATTATTCCCTTAAATTATGCACAAAAATTAATTACTAGTAAAAAAATCAATCATTATACATTAATATCGTACATCAACTAAGCAAAAAACGAGTACGTTTATATTCGTTTAATCTCGTAGTATGTGCAATTCAACTACATGTGTTTAAATTTTAAGTATAAAATGTTTATAAAATTTTAATTTAGTAAGATAAATGGACTCGATAAAGGCGGGAGGATCAACTCAAAATGCCCTATTCGTTGTTTGTAGATAATTACACGATTAATTCAATAGATAGCAGTAGCTCGTGTACAGATTGTCCGTCTGCTCGATTACATCGGTTTATTGCTCAATTTGTTCATTCTGTTATCGTCAATAAAGCAAAATGCAGAATGTCAGTGATATAATAAATTTGTAGATAAGTAATTGCTTCCTATAATTACCAAACAACAGTTACAAATTTCAGCAGTTCGTGCTATTGTAACACTGCAGTATATAAATAACAATATGATCTCAACCTAGGGAACAATTTTTAAATATATGTAAAATATTTAAAAAATATTTATAAAACCTAGTACAGTTTTGCTTATCAGATTTTACATAGCACCCTGTACATCGTACGAATTACGTTCTTCAAATTAGAATTATTTGAAAATATAGTACGTAAAATCACTTCGAATTGCCGGATCTTTCCGTCGGCAAAATGCATCTACTCTTTTCGGCATCCCATCGCGCGGCGTCCGATCGCAATAAACAGCCGACGCGTTGCGCACGCTGGGCTTTATTTCTCATTAAGCTCCGCAGCGTTGGCGCACCTCGCGGCACCGATGCTTTTCTTGGGCGAGGCATTTTAATGAAGAAAGTTCGCCCGCTCGCATAAAGTGCAGGCGCAAACTATTACATCACCGATAATTGATAACATTTTCCACGTTCCCCCGTCCGTTCGTTTGTTCGTTCGTTCGTTCGTTCGCTCACTCGCTCGCTCGCTCGCTCGCCCGAAGATTTTCAGCGTTAAACATCGGGGCTTGAGCTAGCCTGGTTGCTCCCGTCTCCCATGTTATTCTGAACTTACAGGCGCACGCGTGTCTACGTTCTCAGCAAGCAACTACGTTCACCCGCGCGCGATGTTGCAGACGTTGCAGGTATTAAAACCAGCATTAAACATCGTTAACGATACGTTACGTTACCGTCGGCACGTAACGATCCCCGAAGGCGACGTTCGAAGTCGACGAGGCGGGGATTAATTTATGAATTGCAGTTCATTAACACGGACGTCAATCTTTATGGAAAAGAAGAAAAAAAAAAAAATTCAGTAGCTACCGTCCCTCTGCCCGCCGTCGGTATCGATAATCGAATTTATCGAGGAATTTCAATCACTGTGCGTGAACTCGTCGGATGATTAAGAATTAAATTACGCACGCTGTAATGAGGCCGAGCTAAGCACATGAGGCATAATTTTAACATGATGCATCATTAATATTCCGCAAGTATAAATTATTCATCACAAAGTCACGTGAAATTTTCATAATTTAACCGCTGTCTTTACGTCGCAATTATCGGTAGTTAGATATTCTATTCATATAATTTCTGTTTTAGTAAAATTATTATAAGTAATATGGTGTTTGTAAATAACAGAAAAACTCACGTTATAATCGTGCTTTCATTAATACAATGCAATATATTCTATTCTTAAATATTTTCTTCACTAATTATCGGATGACATCTGCGAGCATTAAATTATTCAAAGAAATTAAAAAATGTGCAATTTTACGAAGTCGATCGCGCATTTCCATTCTATTACGTTTTTTTAAATTACTAGAAACTAATTTTATCGACTTTCTGTTGAAAATATTAATTCATTATTTATCTTCAGCCATGACAGTCTGTCTTCGGGATTAACTATAAATCACAATCGCCAATATATCCGTAATTTTAACTCTCAATTATAAAAAATTTTTAGAACTTTCGTGACTTATTTTCTAATTTAATTTTTTTTACTTTCTAATTTTCTAATTATGATTTTTTTCCTAGAAATACACAACTTGATTTTACATCCAATTAAGGCTGAAAAAATTAAAAACCAGTAACAACAGTATAAAGTGAAGAATTATTTACTTTTATTTTTTTCTTTTTTCATATCTAAAAAGAATCTCTCCACATCCGCTAACAGTGGGATATTTTTATGCCGATAATTATGACTCGATTACTCTATTGAGCTATTTAAGCATGACACTATGTTTTCTGTTCGTAACATAAACAAAAATTTATTTTTATCTTATTTTCACGCGCGTGCGCGCACCTATTTATTCACACATAAAAATTATCCGTTTAATTAAAGACGTACTCGCGATTTTAAATAGCACAGAGAAATATCGTATCGTAACAATACACTTTATACTCGTAACAATCCCAGACTTAAGCTTGATCCCCCGTACACTTTCCAAAGATAAATCTCGACAACGCCGATGGCTCGCCGTATTACGCTTGAAATACGCTTGAAACGTATATAATTCATCGTTTATCACGAGATAACGGTAACAATCAATCTTAGGAATCGTGGTTGTCCAGTGTGAGCGTTGACTTTGCGTCAACGCGACGCCAGGCCGACTACGCGGGGCGTATTCTATTTGCGATTCGGATGTACTTGTGTACACGGTAAACCGGCTACGCTTGTCCAACACAATGAGGTAGACCATGGTGAGCCGTAGACCGCGCCTCCGTTCACTGAATGGCATAGCGATGGTTGTAAGCCCTGTGGCATCCCTCAATGTGGGAGAACCCCATTATTCGACTTCGAGACATGGCATGGTCGGGGGGGGAGGGGGGCGACAGAGAGGTAGAGGCAAGGAGCGATCTCACTCGATCGTGTGCGCTCCAGCTCGGCTAATACCGTTAATTACTCTCTCGTCGGAGAACGTAGCCGGGAGTCCGTCGTGTGTCATCTAACGAACGCTAATTGGACGTCGCCAACGTGGCGTCGTATAACGCCAAGGATATCCCGGTCAATCTGCCCCTACGCCCTGGGTCGGTGTCATCGCTATACGATAATGTTGTACCTTTCCACCTCTGTCTCTGTCACTCTCTCTCTCTCTCTCTCCTCTCCTCTCTCTTTCTCTTCAGTTCTATTGCCATTCAGTTCATGCGCGACTGCAAAATTTCCAGCGGAGCATGTTGCTCCCGTTGATTTAGTTACGATGTAACGCCAACGGATTTATGGGAAAGGCGATTAAAGCTTGATTCGCTTACAGACGATGTGTTTCTCGATAGATGTATGTACGTCTGCGGCTCGGTCACAATACTAGATTATTCACATTAATGAGTAAGCCCACAGTAAGCTTAGATTTACTATCCGAAGGCTTAGCCCTGCGAGCTTTACTGGTTGAGAGCTTCAGTTAAATTTCGAATGTGGAATCTTTGGATAAAACCCAAGGTTATCAGACTGAAGGGATAACCCTTCAATCCCTGTAAAATTTATTCAGGACTTTGTGGTTATAATGTCTCATTTCAGAGTAAATATGTTTAATTGAGAACACGAGCAGCTGTGTGCTCCAATAATTAATATTATACTCTCTCTAAATTATATTTTATACCTTAATTGTACTCTCTAAATTATTTGGAGTGGAATCTCACTCTAAAGAGTAAAAATTGAACCAGTCTTAAAAAAGAATGGCTCAATTTTCAATCTTTAAAAGTGAGATTTCACTTTTCAGAGTGAGTTTTCATTCTAAAAGATTTAGAGAGTACTTTTTTTGAAAATTATTACCTTTAAAAAATAGAAATTAATACATACGGAGAAAATAATAATGTTATGATAAAAATTGAAATCTCGAATTTTCGAGTTGCCTATTTTGCGTGTCATAATGCTTAATGTACTTTATTAACATACTTTTTTATTCAATTATAAATATAATCATTTTACGCATTTGTACGTAATTAACATTGATATGAATTCGAAAAGGTATAACGTCATTTTTCTCTCCGTAAGTAATTCGTAGAACTTTTAATTACGACCAATTCGGATAATGAGAAGTAATAAAAGTAACAGAAATTGCGCGAAGGGATCTTTAGAAGGGGGATCTTCATTATCCATCCTGGCGCGGACTTTTCCGGGACGGGTTGAAAATTCAGCCGCGTGCTGTTCGATTTTCCATGATTCTCTTGTGCTGGCAAACGACGAGGAGCTGCTTAATTGGGATATCCGTCATATTTGAGGCCGGTCTATCCCCATAGGTCGAATGGGCAAATTACGAAAGTTTCGTTCCTCTCATCTTACCACGCCGGCTTCCGGTAAGTGAGTACGAGGTACATCGAAGCGAGTTCTATCAAGGAGAGAGTTTCCAACTAATTCACGCGGGATCGTCATACCGGAAATCAAATCGCCCTTCTTGGACCTCTCCTTCAAAAGGGATTCGATCGATCTTTAGCACCAAAGAAGCAGAAAGAATCAGATTGTTTAGTTATTCAGTAATTAAATATTAATTCTATAAAATAAAACAAGAAAATATATCTTTATTCTAATGTAGCTGTTCGACTCTGTATTATTTCGCAATCGTTAGTACATCCTCAATTTTTAATTACAGTAATTTCAGAAACTAATTTATTACAGAATAGACTAAAAAATGACATCTGCTTTAAGTACATCAGAAATGTAAACAAAAATATTTTTCTTCAAACAATTTACTAATTTAATCGAATTTTAATTATCTTATTGTAATGAGAGATAATTGTTCATATGATGTTATTGCAGACTCAAACATCAAACCTTTTTTCTTTATTAAGTGACAAAAATAAACTATTCAATTTTAGCCTCCACCTTTCTGCTCTATCAATTATATACTTATACGATCATTCACTTATTCTTCTTATTATTCTTGAATTAGGTTATTCCTACTTGCGCTTTCTAAAACACGTGTACATAGAATATACGGATATGTATATAAAGGGTATATAAATGTATATGTCCGCAATGTATTGATGAGGTCCGTGAGTTCACTAAACCCAAATGACTGTGCGAATCAGTCATCTCTGAGGGAAAATATCGAATCCCTCAACTATTAAATGCGAAAGCGCCATCCCCTCGTCGTACCGGAAGCTCGTCTTTTCTCGATCCCAGGTTCTCGATCACAAAGCCCACCGCAGAGCGCATTCGTGCCGGCGTGTTTGCGCGATCTGTCGATGTCTACGCGGGCAACGCGAAACAATGACTCACTAATTCCGCCGTTCCGTCAAACTCCGCGAGTCGAGCGTGGGTAAGTTCGACGAACTTACGAGTAGCACGAGTTACGTAATCAATCGGCTTGTTTGTAACGAGAGAGCAGCCTTCTTAAGAGAACGCGATACGCTTTCATCCTAGTCTCTAGTCTGATTGATCTTCATTTGCGATGGCGTATAGTCCCTTAAAACAGCGAATCTCTCCGAGTGTCGATCTCGATCGACAAGGATTTTCATCATTTTCGAGCGCTCTTCTTCCTTAGCTCGTTATCCATTCCATTTTCTTCTCTCCTTACAGGCCGTCGCGGAAGCTGATGTTACGCAAGCCTAATTTGTTTGCAAACTTACACGATGTACTTTAATAAGGCGCAGGTTGGAATAATTAGTTAAAGCGTAGTTGTTATTACGTAAGTTAGGGGTGTTCTTTGATAGGCATCGCAGGTGAACTGCTTCTCTGCTTTTGATAAGTGTATTGCAGATACCGGAAATCGCTTTGATCTTAGAAATGGAACCGGTAAATACGGCGGATATTTTAATTAGTCGACAGGTTCGCAAGATGCAAATGTAGTTTTATTTGCTAAAGGATGATAAGGATGATTGATTCGCAATGTCTTTTGAGAGAAATACCTTAAGAGCATTAATATTAAAAGGACTAACTAAAATTAGAACAATTTCTACTATTATTATTATAAGCTCCACTTTGGCAGATCGATCTCATTCCGTTTAAATAGATAGAGCGTGTATTAAAGACTATTCGACCGTTTCCAATGAAATCCCTCGATTCCCTTGATTCCTTAGACGACGGCTTTCTGTACGAATCGATTCGCAATTCACTTCAATCTGTTTGACACTGACGATCATCTTATTCGTCGGAAATTCAAACAAGGTACAACAAAGAAACGGGAGTGCAGAGTTTAATTATTTTACGAGTTCATATCGTGTGCCATTAATAAAGCACATATTGAGATTATTATTCAAAGTCTTGTAAATCTCATTACGAAAGTTGAAATTTTCGTTGATAGGTATTATGAGCACGCTTTTGACAGATTCCACAAGAGCTGTATAGCGTGTTGAATATCTGGATGTTTCATTAGAATTAGAAAGAGATAGATACAAGTATCACTCTGAATACGGATACACTATATACACTACAGAAACTACATGCAGATAATGGATTTTATTTCGACTCGAAACCAATTTACCATTATTTTTTCACATCGAACAAAATAAACTGTTTTTCATCAATTAAGTTTCCAGATTACATTCAAACAAGATCTCTTTAATATTTATTACTTACTTAAATAAAAAGAAGATTTATTCTTCGAATTTATTTAAACTTCAAACTGAGATATAAAACATTAAAAATCAAATGTTTAATCCAGAAGTAATCAATTAATTCTTTTACGTAGGATGTTTTTACACCCCTAATTAAAATTATTATTATTAATAGTAACAATACTGTAATATTATTGATTGTTTTTTCAATTTATTAATATTTGAATAATATGAATTTGAACAATCATAATTTTCTGAAACAAATAAGTAGAAATTAAACAAATATTATATTACGCAGAATAAACGCGTAAATATAGCTAATTATGACAGAATTTCTAAAAAAAATATAGGTTTTAATTAATATACGTTTTTTTGAATGCTTTTTAACGCGGATTTTCGATGAAATTGCATATCTAAAGGTAAATAATAGTTATTGAAAAAGAAAGAAAATATGTTAAACAATATCCATACAAAACAATGTTTCACAATTCATATTTTCTCGCCGCTGGGGGCTATAAAAATATCCCAGATAATTATTTTCAGACTAATAAATAAGAGCTTCTTTAAAATGAAAAATGCAAATAGAAAATATAAATTTCGAAGTATATATCTTTAAATTTTAAGTTGAGACATACATCCTGCATACTAGATGATTGATCACAAACATCACGATATGGATGAAAATATAAGAGAAATTATTCCATTTCAAATTTTAAGGGAATTAAATTTATATACAGCTACACGTCAGTTGAAACGAACTGTTAATGCAAGCGGATAACTCTGTAATTCTTTCTCATTACGTCATGTATCAAAATATTTTAAAATTTCTGATGTGATACTGCCCGTGGAAATAATATTTCATTAATGCTTGGACGACTGTAATCCCCCGTGGAGATATGAGGATTAAATCAATTTTTTTTTCATGAGACTCGCGACAATCTTAAGTCGGTCGTAAAAAGAGAAATAACGTGAAATGATATTACCGCGCCGACGAATAAAATTTAGACTCAGAGCAGCCGTGATTCCTTTCTCAATTCTATTTTATTATTTAAGATTCGAGAGGGACCCGTCCCTTTCGTTCTTTCTTATCAAAGATATTCGGAGCGGGTCGTGCGCTAGAGAACGAGCTTTGAAAAGAACGGGAAACGGTTCGAGCGAAATCGAGTCGATGCATCAGGAATGTTCTGGGCATATTCACCCATGCTCGGAGTCGCGCGATATTACGCTCGCTCGTTCCTCATTTTCCGGCAGACGTTGCTTTTTTCCTCGGCAGATGCGCGAGCGAACGTCGACGCGAGATATCCTCGACAGCTGGATTTCTTCGATAGGCACGTATGACGACATTCTCGGTCGTGATTCCTCAGATGAATCTCTCCGATTTCAGTAGCTTTAGAAGAAACGTCACATTGGAATCCTATCAGAGAGTGGAGGAGGATATATTATACATATTCAATACGTCATATATCTTCTGTATAGATGAAACAAGATCGATGACAATACAGCCGTTTGATACAATTGATTTACCAATATATCACTAGTTTGACTAAAATGAAGTTAAACAATTTCACTAAAAAAGTTTATGAAATTTTATTCAAATTTAATTTATTATTTAATAAATGCGTTGATATATGTATATGGACGATGCGTTTACTTTGAAACTAACCACAGAAATGGAGTTATTTACATTTTGGAACATACGGAAGTTAAAAATAATAAAATGTTATTTAATTCATAGGATTGCTTATTCTAATATCTAACAATGTATATTTAATGTAAAACAGAAAAAAATTGAAATAATTAGCGGAGCCAAAATGGCACCGTCAGCGGTTCTAATGTTAAGTATGCAGGCAAAATATCTTATAACTGATACTCAACGAAACGTTTTCAATCTAGAATTGCTCCAGGTGCAATCGTTCCAATAGAATATTCTGTAGGAGCCAGGTATTCGTTAATATTGTGTTAAGTGTTCGCGGCACGAGTCCAGCAGCGTATCTCTACGAAATTCCGCTTCTGGCTCGGTCCCCGATTTCCCCGGAATCCCCGTTGTGATAGTCACGTCTATCCCAGTCGCTCGTGTCGACGACTTCATAATATTCTGCCGCCCGTCAGGTCGCGTGCAATCCGCGAGGTGATTATGACTCTCTCGCTCCGGTTAACCCATTAAAGCCCGAACGTAAAATGAAACACTCCTTTCACGCGAGTCATCTCAGTCGTCTTGCTTCAGCAATAATTGAAATGACGCTGTAGCTGTAGGAAAATGTCCGATACCGAATAAATCCGAGAATTGTGTTTCATTTGCGTATTGAAAGAATAATTTCGCTTACTGTAGCTTATAATTAATACTTGTTTTATGAACGATTCTTCCGATCCAATTATGTGAATATTATTGTATTTAAAAAGATATGTAATATGGACAAAATTGATACAATTTAGAATAATAAAAGAATAAAGTTAATACACACAAAAATAATTTTTTAATTAATTTCTTTCTCTTGTAAATAAAATATTTTTGCAATCGGTACATATGATTTAGTGGAAGTTTAAATAATGAATATAATATTTAGTTTCGACATTAAAATATTAAAAAAAAATTACGTGTACGTACACTGAGAAAAAAATTTGTTCAACTGACTAAGCACATTTTAGTTGTTTGCAGATTTGATTAATTCAACAAATTTTGTTTAATTGAATTTAGCCGTAGTCTGCTTAACATTGAACAGTTTGTTAAGCAGACTATCTGTTGAATTCGATTAAATAAAATTTGTTGAATTAACCAAATCTGCAAACAATTAAATGTGTTTAGTTCAGATTTTATTCTGTCAAAGCTATAGTCGTTAAATAAAATGTATCGTAAGGTTCAATTTCAATTGTTACTTTGTTGGTATTATCGTTAAACTTTCTATTCTCGCGTGCTAATGTTAGCGATAATACTATCATCGAGACTTTCATCGTCGCAAAGTGAATCGAGCAAAGTGCTAAATTAAAAATTCGCGTAAAAAAAAAACTGACTGCAATATCGACATCACAGTGCGTTCATGCTTTCAAAATCAACCTGGTTATTAATTCGTGTCCAACTTCTTGAAAACTCTCGGCACTATTACTCAAAACGCTTCAAGATTTGAGTGTTAAAAACGGAAGCTAATCGGAAAAGAAAAAAGTAGGTCAATCTCCTTTCATTTTACGGTTCTTTTCAACGAAAATAATTTGCCAAAAAAGAAACTAAATCAACAAAATTATGATAAAGGAATTTATACTTGATTGTCTTCGCAAAATTGAAATCCACGTTTGAATATCACATTTAGTACATCAACAGCTTCAAATAATTCTATTGAAACAAAACTAAATGTTTGGCACTACTAATATTTAATAATAATTAAATAGTATTTATAGAAAGATATTTTACATTTTATATAGATACAAAATTAGCTATTATTAAATTAGCTCCAATTGGCTATTTATAAAAAACATAAAATTTATTGTAATATAATATCGTAATATAATATAAGAGAATATAATTATGATTAATACTTTCTCATAAAAGATGTACATAAAGATATTACGTTTTTCTCATTCATTTCTGATGAATTCTTTTATTTAAGAATGTCACAAGAGTCTTTCTCGAAATGTAATTAGAAAAAGAATTAAAACGAAACAGGATAGACTAGTTAAGCCGGTGCTAGTTAAGCCAAGGGGCAAGTGGGAAATGTAAATATCTAAATAACTAAAATACGTATGGGCACGTCTATGCTTGCGTAAGATAGCACAGAGACGGAGATTACTGCGCTGAGTACACACAGAAAGGACAGACAGAAAGGACAGTTTTGCTTTAAAAATTTAGCTGGATAACAGAAAATAATTCTGTTTACACCATCAAAATAATTATATAGGACGCTCAAACTGATTGCTAGAATGTCAAAACTTAGTTACAGCATGATTCATCATGCATGAGCTTTCTACGTAATTATTTTAATGATCAAACAATTTTCAGATTAGAATAAAATTTTTTAATCCGCGAAATCGCTCTTTCTATGATAAATAATCTGTGTTCAGCTAGTCGACAAAAATATTTTTCTTACTAACAAGATATATAAAGAATTAGTACTTAATTATAGAGTCAGATAAACATGTGTAACGTTTTAAAGTAATTCTAATTATTCTATCATACATCAAGATTGATAATATATTGAATAAGACGTGTCAGAACTAGTCCCTAGCTCTAATCTATTTGTTGCCCTGCAATATACGTACTGCACCTTCTATACGAATCTTTGAAAGAGACAGGCGCAACATGCGCGTCAAACCGAATTTATTACGAGTGCCGCAATAAAAATTGGCGCGTGCCGGGCCCGGCAGCCACGTTCGTCATATTAAGGAAACGAGATTTAGGTGTAATACCACTATCGGGCGCCGCATTCTTCCTCCATCACAAGACGCCGCAGCACACGATCGGGTAGTGCTTCCTACTGAGGAAATAAAGTAACGGCCCTGTAGAGAAGAAAAGTAACAAGAGAGGAGGAGGAAGTTTTTCTGAGCACTCTTTTGTGCATCGTCTTTCTTTCTTTCTTTAGGATTCCGATGACCTACTTGCCCGGGCCTTCGTTCCACGTACTTCGGTAGGTCGGTAAGTTCGATTTAACGGGTATATCGTTCCTGGGGAAGCGATTTACGGGGGAGTCGCTAATGTTCGCGCGAACTAGTGAAAATATCGCGAAATGAGCAGGTGGAAGAAATCTTTCTTTATTCCCTTCTTCTTTCTTTTTCTTTCCCTCTTTTTTTTTTTAACGTTTTATTGTACATCGCCTGCATTGCATGAACCGCTTTTTGCGCTATGGAACGAGCCCCTTAATGCTGCCGGAAAATAAACTTGTACGGCTTTCAGTTGAAAGAATCTCGAAGCCCTTTGATGCGCACGATCGAGACGCCATTCAATCTCGTTCCTGGGAGCCCCTTAATTCGGCGCACATCGCAGCAAGAATTCTCTCAATAAATAAACGACTGACATAACGACGAGAGACACGCCTAAAATAGATACTCCGTAAATAATTTTTAAAGATAAGCTTTAAGCTCGGTGTAATGTGACCCAATAACTTTAAATTTGTCCCTTAAAATATTCAGTCGCACAAAATAAATTCGCCATTTTATTCGATTCCCTACAGAACGCTCCATCAATCAAACGGTGTATACTTCACACGTTACACGACGCAAAGTACAATTATTCTTGATAGTTAAATGCATGCGACTTACGTGATCCGGTACGACCTTGTCGTTGTTAATACACACGGATTCGTAACAGCACGAAATGTCAGACAAATCACGCCAAGTAAAAAGGTGCTTGTTTCCGAGCTATGATACATTCGTGACGTAAATCATCCGTGAATAACACGTGGACACGCAATCTTCCGAGAGATGTATCTAATAAATATCACTTTTATATAGTGACGCGACGCTTATCAGTTTATTGTTCATATTTTCTGACATAAAAGAATATAGAAAAAAAAAAGAGAAAAAAATCGCAGTAAGTCTTTTTCCTATATAATTCATGCAGGAAGAAAATGTATTTTATGCGATTTATACACGTTCTGTTAAATAAAATTTATAGTTTTTCATGACATTTGATATGTGAAAATTTTATCAAATGTAGTAAATTAAGTCAATCACTTTGGAATCCAATAAACTTTAGGAATATTTTCCTAAAATTCTAACGTAAGTAGTTGTGCATTCGGTAGTATTTTCCGGTTGAAACTGATAAACTTCTCTCAAAGATGCAAATTCTAAAGGACCACGCTTCGTCAAAGAGAAACATCGATCGAAAGGTAATGTTCTTCGAATCCCCTTTCCTTTCAATTTTTAACTTAATAGATAAATTAATATATCAAATCGTCACAAATAGAGAATTAAATTCCAAATTTGATTCCTTTAGAAAAATTTTGTTTATTCAGATTTTATAATGCTGACGTTTTTATCTGAATCTTACACATGATAAGGAGTATTTGATTTTCTTCGCGATCCGTTTTGACTTATTATATCTATCGAGAAAAATTTTTTTCAATATTCAATATTTTTTCGTGTCGATCAGAGAGTCGAAGAGAGTAATAAAAAATCATACATTATTATTGCACTTCGTGGCTAAGAAAAAAATTAACAACGATTCGCTTGTGATTTTCAGAGCGGAACCAAGGCTGATCAGTCGGAACGATGTAGAAGGGAAAGAAGAAACAGGGGAATGGTGTGAGAATGTCCTTGGAGTTACGTCTCTATGTGTATAAAAGCGTTAAGAAGCCAAGGAAATAGTAAATGCCGTTCGCTCGTATTTGGCCCTCTCTCGTTTTAATTAATCATTGAGTAATTGCGATTGCTGCACGAGAAATACACGTAAATACAATCTCACAATTTCTTAAATGATGTCCAATCAATATGACTAACATACTTGAAACGAAATAATTTTATCAAACATTTATAAAGGTATTGACGCATTTGCTAGCCAATACCCGCATTTGTTGACATTATTCCACTTTTATTTCATGCATTAGCGAATCGCTGTATATTTTGTTTAATATGTATTGTGTTTTGTTAATATGTATACGAAGATTTTTTATGATTCACCGCAATTTGATGGAATTCGCAGAAATTTTGCAGTTGGTTCTCTGGATCCATTTTGCAGAACGTGTGAAGGGTTAAAAGCTCTAAAGCCCTTTATGTAAAATTGCGGGTAACAACGTTAATGCATTCAAATTTAAATCTCGCAACCGCGAAGCCCATTTCATTTTTTCAACCTTATTTTCCGCGATGGTCTCACTTGAAAAAATAATAAACACGCGGGCCGCAACATGATTTCGACGCATTTTCCCATGAAATTTGTTTTTAGATTTTATATCTCTTTATGAAAGATTAAGCGACAATTTCCGAGTTATTTAAATGATTAAGCGGATGCCCGACGAGGACATCGCATATTAAGTAAACTGTGAATCGAAAAAAGCTTTCATTTTTTTTAAAGCTCGACTATTTTAACTCGCTCAGACTCAATTCCTCGATTTATGTAAAAGCTGCATACTTAACGTTATAGCTTTATTTAAATTCCATATATCGAATAAAAATCTTCTTTGATCTCTACTTTAAAATAAATCGGAATACCATCCGTTTACTATTAGATGCTGCGATGAAGAAATAAAATCAAAACTCGAACGCTATAATTGATCTCTTTTTGTAGCTTTATTCAAATATTGTCGTTGTCTCAGATCAAATATCGTCAGAAGTGTTATCATTTAATTAATTAAACTCACAAACAATTGTGTTTAATATAACGCTGCCAGTTCCGTACGTTTCGTCACCATTAAATAAAATATATTAAAAATATATTAAAAATCGAATATTTTCTCCAATGTCAAAAATACAAATAAAACATTTGAAAATTTCGATATAAAACTTCTCTCCAAATGCTAATTGTTTTAAGAGTTAAATTTTAATTTCTTATTATTTCAATTTTTTAATAAAAAGTTCTTCTGACTCTTCAATTATCAATAATCAAAATTTTTAATATTATATATTAAAATACTTTGAAAAACTTATTAATTTACTTATTAATACTTTGAAATAAGAATATCATCTGATCAGATTTTCGCTGAGTAAAAATGTTCTCTACTAACATTTCCAAAGAACTTACAATCGAAAACGAATGACTTTTGTATATCAATGTACGCTCACTCATCGTTTGTAGATCCCTTTGAAAGATCTATCTTTGTACCAGAAAGCGAAAAAAGAAGATCCCCTTTATTTTTAAATTCCACCGAGCATTTCGCGTCTGTTCTCGTAACATAGTATGACATATACGAAAAGAATAGAAGTATCTAAAAATTTAGCAGAGATCTAAAAATAATTTGTTTGGACTATTAAAATAATTATATAGAGAACGTTCAAGCATGATGAGTAATCCTACAAAAAGTTTTAACATTTTAGTAACATGCAGCTTGAACGTACTACATAATTATTATGATAATCCAACAAAATTATTTTCAGATTTGTATCAAGCTAATTTTTTAATTTCGGCAACACCATTCTCTCTGTGTTGCTATGTCGAGAAAAATAAAATTACCAACAGACAAAAAGTCTTTAAAAATTATTCATTTTCGTGTCACCGTTTTGTAATATGCACTGTTGTCAATTTAGCAATTTTTTGATGTACTTCAAATTTACTTAGTAATGTGTTTAATTCTTGTAATTATAAATAAATATTGATAGGTACTCGCATTTTCAAAGGAAGATGTCGATAAATTCATGTCCCTCAATATTTATATTCATAAAATTTATTCGTGTCAAAGACTTCACACAAAAAGAACAATTAGCGCTGAAATATTTAAAAATTAATTAGATACCTAAAAATAATGAACCAGTGAAAAGTAATTATGAAGAGCGTGCTTAAATATGCAATAACAATGCCGCAAAAGATGTTGACATTCTGACAACCAATTTGAGTGCCTTACATAATTATTTTGATGGTCTAAGAAAATTATTCTCACAGATTTATATGTAGATAATTTTTAAATGTTCCAACTAAACTGTTCTTCTCCGTACAATTATGTCTCAATATTCTGTTACCATTTATTCTATATACATGTATGTATTTGATATATTACCGGTAAAATTCGCGATAAAATTTACTATCGTCTCTGACCTTTATTTCCAGAATTGTCAATTCTACTTTGCTTCTGTACTCACGTCTCGTTCTCGGTGTCATATCGCGGAGATAGGAGAACCCATGGGAGAAACGGGCGTAGCGCGCGCAATGGAAAAATGTATTAACCGCGTATGCGCGCCTGGAGATCGGTGAACGATTATGCAAAACTTGACTCGCTCATTTTAAATGTAGAAACGCGAAGCCGCAACGCCGTTCGCGCATTGTATTGCTGTCTAGGGATGGATCGCCGCCGCCGCCGCCGCGCGTCCTTGCGGTATGCAGGAATATCTATGTACATTCGCCGGAAACTCGTTTCATCTGATCTCGATTATGGTACCTCGTGCTTCGCCAAAGTCGAGAATCTTCAACCAAGACCAAAATCCTATTTAGGAAGAAACTATTTTTGACACGACATCATTACGATAACGTCACGATATTATAGGTTTTTGGATTATACAAATATTACATGCTCGCCCCACATCTATATTTAAATATGTGTTAAAGTATAGCTTTTTCGTATTAACTCAAATCTATATTTCTTATAAAATAAATTTTTTAAAAGTATTTTCCAGTTACTATTATTTGAAAAATTTCTCTTAAAGAGAGAGCATCCTGTATTATTTTTTTAAACATTTAAAAATAATTTAAAATTTTGCACAAAAACATTAAAGTTTTTTAAAAATGAAAAAAATTAATGAAAAAAAAGATATTATAGTAAAATTAAAATTTTATTATACTAAAAGCTTTTAGTAGCTAATTTAAAAACAGAGCTTCATGCGCATGAGCTTTCACACAGTTGAACGAACAAAACTTGAAATTATACAGCCATATTTAGAGCTAAATACTTGATGAAAACAAATATGTGCGACCATTCTCACTCTAGAATTAGATATACACATCAAAGTACTGGCGTAGTTTTGTCGAAACGCACCATATATGTATTATAATGAAGAGTATTATTCTAGAATAAGAAACTTCCGTTTGTGGTATAGGATAATATTGTTATTACTAAGCGCAGCTGTGAAGAACGAACGCAAGTTGGAAGCGTGATTCTGCAAACTGACGATGTGAAATTCTCTAACGGAGTCACGAAAATTTGACGCTACATGCATACTATGGAAATCTACAAGCTATGGATATTAAGGAATAAAAGCAGCCATAGCAAATAATATCTTATATACAGAGTATACCATTTTGGAAACAACAGTATATCTCCTAAACTTAACGCATCAGAAAACATTTCAGACAAAAATGGTATAGTTTCGAGCGAGATAAATAAAGATAATAAATAATAGTAGTTTTCGAAAAAATTGATTTTTTCAAACTCGTCTTAAAAATCGATTTTTTTCAAAAATTTATAGCATATTTCCCTTCCAAATCATATATATTTTGTTTAAAATTGATCAACCTAATATGATATCGATAAAACCAAAATAAGAATGCAATGTTTAGCATATACTTACATCTGGCAATTCTTTTCAATCACAGACAATTAAATCAATCAATGGTTAAAGAGTTTCAATCTAAACTTTCATCGAAATATGTACGTGATAATATAATCTGTAACCCCAAATAAAAAAAATTCTTTCGCTTCCATTATCATTTATATCGAATATATATTCGTGTCACGTATCGAACTTGCATGTTCTCCATTTGCATACAAAATTCGGAAAAAATAAAGAATAACGTAGAGACAATCAAACATGAAAGACTTTTCAATAATTTCAAGAGAAAATGGCAAAATTGAATTTGAAAATCATAAATATTAACATAATTTTAAAGCTGAAGGCATTTACAGTCGTCATTCTGCTTATCTGCCAATCGATTCGTGAGTACGTGATAAGAAAAATGTTCGAAAAATGCACATGTAAAATGCCATTAAAACGTACAAATTCTGTAAATGTTTAGTTTCAAAATGTTTGAACGTTTGAATTTAAAATTTCATTTCTCTTTCTTCTGTGCAATAATATATACATTTTTCAATTATAAAAAATCTTTTAAAAATTTTTTTAATTTTGAAATTTGTAAAAGGTAATATA
>NW_017305071.1:2250590-2252605 GCF_001594115.1 Trachymyrmex septentrionalis
GACAAAAGAATTAAAGTAGCATTAAATAAAGCTTTCTTTATTCTCATCAATTTAAATTTTTAAAGAAGAATTATTAAAGAAAAAAACATTTGATATGTACGTCTACTTTTTTCTCTATATATTGTATATAAATATATAATATTGAAAAAAATATATATATATAAACTTGCCAGAAATTATTTTAATATTTTTGAGATATATAAAATTCTATAAAATTGAAATGCAAAGCAATAAAGATTTACAAAAACATATTAAAACTATCTATAAGCTAATAGTAAATGCAATGTTATAAGCTAACAATAAATGCAATGCTAACATTAAAAATATATAGGAAAATACAGATATTCGAACCAACATTTCTAATTTGAATTGTGCAAAAAATAATATTTTCCATAGTATGAGAAAATTATAGTTTCACTGAAATCGAGATCGTTCTTCCGATAGCTATATTTCTATTCAAAAGTATTAAAACATAGTCAAAAGCTTGTATAGAACCGCAGAAGTTTATTTATCCGTTACATTCATTATTTTTACCTCTGTGTCTAATACATCGTAATTTTGGGACATGTAAAAAGTACTCAACCATTTCAGGTTCAGGCACACTTGGATGAAGCAATTATCATCGGCATCCGAGCCACAAAGTGTACTGCGATGCTCCTCTTAGACGGCTGCATAAAATTACGATGCGGCGTCTCGTCCTATCGCATTTCGCACGCGGTGAACCCGATCTTTATTTTCCACGGTATCGCGTGATACGCTTTGTTCTACGTCGCCGTGGCTAAAGGAATGCTCTCGCGACAAAACCACGAGCAAAACGAGAAGAAAACAGAAGCGCGATAGATAAAGCGAGAGGGAAAAAGTTTCGTCATGATCGCGAGATGGAAGAGCATTGCGCAGAATGAGAAATGCCTCGCTACCCGAACACATTTTCATTGCCATTTCATATTACATGCCACGTCACACAGAGAGAATTCGTCGTCCCGTAACCTTCAGTACACAAATACATGCACAAATACATATACAGAGAAAAATAAAATCTAGGTTTCCATCCTCTGCCGTCATCGCATTCTATGTGTCGTACTATCCTTTGATCTACTGCCCGTGAGAGCATTTTGCTCTGTAGAAGATATCATTAGAACCTGGTACGATTATTACCAGCATAACTAATTAACGTTTGCCCGCGAGGACGAATCACGAAGTGAGGACGAATTCTACATGTCCGAATACTGCTAGCGGAACGTACTTCTCGCAATCAGACGTCCCCTTTCAGCGTGCCAGTATCGCCGAGCTAGGGCTTTTGTCCCGATGCACAGAGATGCGATGGATCGGCGTCGGTCTGTTGCACCGATGTTGGAAATAGGCGAATCGGTCACATCCCTCTGTGCCGGAAGTTACAGCCGGAAGAAGCTTAAAGCGTATACACACGCGCGCGAGTCTACCCTAACTGGCCAGACGTCCGCGTAATGTACGATTCGCTTCCGAGCCTTCCGCGTCGGAATTCCGGATGGCACACCGGACGGATTCGAGCCGGGCGATTCGGTCGAGATTTACGACGATTCTTTGCACCATTTTGATAGGAAATCGCCGGGCGATCGACATTTATAGTGAGGAGAATGAGAACAATATTTGATTGCAATCTTATGTTCTTGATGTATGACGTGACAGACGACTGTATGTATATATTTTTGTATAAATTATGTTTATCTACTTTTACTAAATATCTGAATGCTTTGGATTAAATCTTTTTAACTACTTTAAATTAACTTTTTAATTACTTAATCAAATAATGTCCAGTGGAATTAAAAAGTTAAACTATTAATACAGCCTACTCTAATTATCTCAAGCGACATAATTATTTTAAAAATCTGTATTTATAGTTAATTTTTATATTTAAGGTACTTATGATTGACGTAAAAAAACAGTATGCTTTCCAGTAAGATTTAAACATTTTAAAATTATTTCTTTTCACATATTTATGGAAAATAACTTTCTATTCTTATATATATATATATATA
>NW_017305071.1:2252705-2260147 GCF_001594115.1 Trachymyrmex septentrionalis
ACCTATTTTAGAATAGAGTATGATATAAATAAGTGAGAAATTCTTAAGCTGAGAATATCATTTTTTCAGTATATTATACCTTGTCGATTATTCAATCAAAATTCGTAGATATTTTATTAAAAAAAACAGTATTTAAAAAACAATTTAATGTAATTAGTAAATAAATAAATAAAATTTTAATTAAAAAATTTTTCTTTTTTACATAAAAAAGAGGAGAAATCATTAAGAATTGTTTCTGTTTTACACATATTCTTATCTATGTTACGCGTACAGTTACGATTCTGATAACATTTTACTCAAAATCTAGTATGTAAGCTTTTCAGGAGAAAAGATATTAATTGAAATGACGTTATAATTACAAAATATAATAATACACGTAAATAGAAAAATGCTATACAAAAATGAATACGAGAGGAAAAAAAAAGATAAAAAGCAAAGTGTAAAAACAGTACAATTCATGATAGTATCATGTTGCTATTTTGTATCTGAATAGCTACTCTGTTTTGCAAGGAAGCAGAAACACCATCGATCGCACAACGGTTTTCTGTGGTTTCCTTTCCAATTACCTGCCAAAACTTTAGAGTTTATTTTCTTACGGATACCACAAAGAAAAAGTAGAGAACGATAACTGACAATCCACTAACAATGAGGGTAATTTCATCAAAACTTTTAGTTTAATTTCTACATATAGCTAGTTTGTATCTTATAAATTATAACTTTCCGTTATTTTTCACAATCAAAGATTCCTTTAAATCGCTGTTTTAAAAGATAAATTATTTAAAATATAAATAGTAAAGAGCATAAATTGTTTATATCTCAGAGATGCAGGGAAAATATTACAGATAAACAATTAATAATAATACAAAATTTTTCAATAGTTTTCTTATAATTGATTCGATACCTATAACTAATCTCATATAAAAATATTTGAGAAAAATAAAAAATTAAAAAAGTAAATAAATCTTTACAATTTTTTTCTACTTTATTTTTATAAATATTAATTTATTTTTATTCATCTAAGTACAGTATATAAATATAATATTTTCTTCTCCATCTCTATTGGATATGAGAAATTAATGTGACAAGGAAAATTAAATAAAGACTTTATTTTTAAAAAATCTCAGTATCTTACTTCCAATAATGTTATTATTTCTTTCTTTTCCTTATTTTTCGTTATTTATCTAAATAAAAATTTCAATCATTTAATGCAAAACTTTCCGAAATAATATCAATATGTGATGTTTTTAATTGCATTTTTTTATATTCTTAAATTTTTACATACGCATATAATGCTTAACGAAAGGTGTAACGAAAGGTGTAAAATGCTAATTTTTAATAGATTCAAAAAAAATTATTTTGTTTATCATCTTATTAAAATCGTTCTTTTGTTCATTACTTTTTATAGAACTCTCATTCTACCTATAAAATATTTCCTATTACTTTTTTATTTATTTACGAGAATGTCTTCTAAGTTTCAGATGACTAGACTTATCTCATGATTAATATTCTGTCATAAAATAAGGTATCAAAATACATGAATAGATAATACATCGTTATAACGAGCTTTATTTTATAATCTTTATATATGTATGCGAGTGCATCCTTGCATGCATAATAAATCAATAGATAATTGAATATATTCAGGATTAAATATTGATATTTGTCTTTTCTAGCTCATCCATTTTAAGATACATTTATAAGACATAAATGTATAAGAAATTATTATGTTCTTATATCGTAATGCATAACGGAATTTGCATTTATTTTATGCATCTATTATAATTTTCATAAATATATTGCTTCAAATTAAGATAAAATATAATTTTATTCGCAACTGCGGTGACTCGGTATTTACTGTTTTTATACTTATTTGTTAAAAACACAATTTGTCACTCACCGACACACGCAGTAGCGAAGTAACAAACTACGTTCATCTATGAAATGTAAATATTAAAATTAAAGAGATGGCCGAAACAATTAATACTTTTTAAAATAATTCTTGCGCACGTAAATTAATTATACAAATGATTAACTATAGAAAATAAAATATCACGTGTTATTCACCTCATGATCGCTCCGTTGTTGCCCGATGCCTCCCAGGCCTTCTCCTCCTCTTGTTCCTTTGTCGATGTTTGTTGTTCACACTCACATAACACTCACTCGCGAAAATACGATAGCACATTTTATTAGATCGCGATGGAAAATTAATACGAAACGGTTATACTTCGACGAATACAGCCATCGTCTACAATCGTCATAAATTGTTAAGCAGATTTAATCGTCAAACTCGCGATTTGGTAATATTCAACTTTAATAATCGGAAAACAATTATGTCTGCCGTATCGTAATACTCATTGTGCACTTCGCGCTCTTTTTGCGAAAACAATATTATATTTGAAGCAGAGAAGAATTAATTTAAAACGACGAGATATATGAGAATATCATTGAAGGAAATTATATCGCTTGTGTGTGTGTGTGTGTGTGTGTGTGTGTGTGTGTGTGTGTGTGTGTGTGTGTGTGTGTGTGTGTAAATTTTAACGAATTGCAATTGCTGTTCACCATCGCGTCGCTTCGATTTCTATCTCTAGCAGACTAATCGCACGGAAAATATCTGATCAATACGGGTACCAAGTCAATACCAGTCGTCGCTTCGATGCGCTCACGAATTGTTCGCGCGTGTTCTATCAATCATTTTCGCGTTTCGTGTCTCATTGCGTCTCGTAACATCTTTATGTGAGCACATTTGAAAAAGCAGTACAACGCACAGAGTGGCACGTGCCACACTGCCTGCCGGTTCGAGTCTCTCCGCGAAAATGATGGCCCACGGTGACCTTGCGTCAAACATAACAGCGCGCAACCGACGCGACATGACGCATCAAAAAATAAACGTTGAAATTATAGCACAGTACATACAGTAGCGGAACCCTGTCTATCCGGACTCCCTGTCGGCACCTTGATGTTAGCGTTGGCCAAAATGGAGTGCGCACGCGTGAAATAAACAAGTTACCTAGCGTTGCCATGGTTACCACTTAAACTTCTTTCTCTTTTCATCCTTTTCTCGCTTTGTCAAACTCATTACATTTATTCGCGTCGCACTCCAACAAATGCGTTGGAGTGAGTAAGAGCCGTTATAGGAGCATATTAAAGCGTGCAACGTATATACAAACGAATAAACCTACTATTACAATGAAATAATCTGAACTTAATGAAAATTAATAAAAATAAATTGTGAACATATTGAAAAATAAAGAGAAAATGTAGAAAAATATTAAATTAACTTAAAAATGTATATTTGTATAAAGAAATATTATGTAATTATAATATCTATGAAAATGTTATGAGAGATATAAAAGAAATTTATATACATGTATGTCCAAAAAATAAATTTAAAATACAATAAATAAAAAGAAATCCTTTTTGCTCGATGTTACTTTTTGTTCATTTTCTCTCTCTCTCTCTCTCTCTCTCTCTCTCTCTCTCTCTCTCTCTCTCTCTCTCTCTCTATTACTTTTTCACAAAAATAAGACCAATCTCTCGAGATTTTTCACACAACATTTCACCAAATGGACAATACACATACATTTTTCCTCTAAATTTCTACTCTGAACCATGTATGCTTGAAAGATAAATGTTTAAGACAAATGATTATGTGGAACATTGAAACGCTTATTTAAATAGAGAGAGAAAGAGGAGAACAATAAAAAAAGGGAGGAAATGAGATGGGGCAACTTGCTTATTTCACGCACTGTGTATACTGTGATTATATATCTGCCAATTTCAGGATATCAATTTTAAAATATCGGAATACAATTAAAAAAAATCAGAATTGTTGTCGTTGGTGCATAATGTAGATTAATTTTAATCTTGGTTTTATTCGAATTCGAAAAATATATCACAATGTAACTCCCTTTGTTAAAAAAAATGACACAACTGAAAAAATTAAGTTTCTCAAAAAAGAGAAAAACCTATTTTTTAACTTGACAGAAAATTGTTGACTAATTAAATAATATAAAAAAACAAAAACAAAAGAATATATTCTTAATATGATATAAAAGTCATTTTTGTCATTTTTGTTTTACAATTTTTAAAAAACATCCTTTTTAAGTTATGACTGTTTTAACGATTTTTTATAAAGTTAATTCTTTTTTGATAATTGATAACACTTACTCATAATAATAATTCATTCATGATAATAATTCGAAAACCACGTTTTTCTTTCGTTGTGTCACTTTTTAAGTAAGAGAACGATAAAACTTTTGATATCTTTTTAGAATTTCGACTTTAAGAAGACCTGTAGAATACGCTATTAAAGTAGTTGTAAAATATTCTATACTTTTTGTAGAAATTACACGTTACGCGTATGATATATCCGTGATACATTCAACTGTATCATATTCTCTAAAACGAAATTCCATATTGGAAATAAAAACAAAAAAAAAATAAAAAAAAAAATAAAAAATTGCAGAAAGGGGAACATCAAATTGATCAGTTTTTCTTTGCCCGATAAAACTGCTGCTTTATGTTCGTATGCAATAGCACGTACGACAGATCGTTGTAAAAAAATTCGCTTCGTTAATAACGAACCATATAGAGCGATAAAATAAGCAGTGCTCGTTTAAAAATTGACACAATTTAAACAATATCTCGCGCTAAAAACGCGCGTTCCAATCGTAAAAGAAACGTTAAAAACGGTCTCCAAAGTGATTTCGTTTACTTTATACAGATAACGCAAGAAAAATATATCATCACGTTTATATCTCGTAAAAATTTCGGTCAACCCTTTATTGCATAATTTTTTTCCAGCCATGACGTGATAATATGTTATTGTTTTGAACATAAAATAAAAACTATCCTGAGAAAGATGAAGAAGCCTGCGCGACCGAGAGTGGAAGCCGATTATATTTTATCGGTGATTACGGATAATTGTTCATTAAATGGCTTAATATATCTTTCTGTTGACTACAGGTACTAAAGCTCAAACTAAAAAGAATGAAGTTTCTTTCAATATCGTGCCATTAATTGCACTCCAATTAGAAACGAGTGAAAATTACAGGTTTCCATGAATGGAGCCATATAAATAAAAATGTTGTGTTATTTCGAGTTTAATGTAATAATTCGTTCACTCATCGCTTGTTGATTTATTTTTATTTAGCGTTTCAATTAATTTTAATTTTCAATTAAAAAATCTTATTTATAGATGTAAGTATCCGAATATTCAATTTCAGAAATAACAGAAAATTAATGTTCCATATTTTTTTATAAAGAAATATTTAAACTCCCCAGAATTTCGGATTATATTCGATCGAAAGCTAGTTTAGAACACAACTCGCATATTGTTTTCGATTAGTTACGAGCTGAGCTTAGTAACTACTCATCATTCCGCCAGAGACACACGAATCAATTAGAAAATAGTCTTGACTCAATTCAATTTAACTTAGTTGCGCCGATTTGACTTGGCAATAAATTCATCGCAACCAACTCAAAGCCATAAACAGAACGGAACTGCGTCACAATGTGCAGTTAGTACTACTCCGAAATGCGGAGTGCGATGATATACGCGAGCGTAATCGCGCGTCAGTGACACCGTTGCTCGTGTAGGTGAAATTTGTGCGAAGAGAGAGACGTGAGTTCTACGTAAAGCTGCATTTACACTGCTCGTACTGAATCACTATTTCGGTTGAATCGAACAAAGTGTACGGCGGTAGATAAAATATTTTCTGCCTCGAGAATTATTAGAGATAATTGCGCAGGTACATGGCAATTTTCTCAAAGATCTAGAGAGAGAGAACGAGTGACTTCAAAGAAAATCTTACAAGATTTTATAAAATGATAAATATAAAATATCAAAAAAATAATTAGCTTTAATGAACTAGAGTCTCTTTTATAACTTGTATAATTATATTATAGAACTCAACTTTTTTTAAAGGTAGATACACTGTGCGACATAAATCTTATGAAAATTATTAACTCACTTTAATGAATGGCGAAATGGATAATATTTTTCAATTTTTACGATTTTGTAAAACATTATTAATACTTCTTCGAAACATACAAATCTTTATTTTCGGCAGTTCCTTGTTACAATTTTTTCTTGAATAAAAAAGAGAATTAATAGAAAAAATTAATACGACATATACATGTCTGTGAAATTATGTCTTGAATAATATACGAAGCAGATAATCTTTTATTGCGTTTACTTTGACTAATTCAATTGAGATAACGATTTAATGTTAAAAGTAATCTATTAATAAAAGTCAAATAATCCTCATTAAGCTCAAAAGAGATTAATAGTTATGACAATTATAAAAAGAAGTATACGTATCAAACGTTAGATATCATTTATTTTCATGACAAGCGAGAACTCTAATATCATTTCTTTATCTTTTTACTTGAACTACAATTTCTTCGGTATCATAGTGAGGATGAGCGGTGAATACGCCTTAAGACAGCATCCGAGAAAGTGCGGGTGCAAAGTTGCAGCGGAGAAACAGCAGGTACGAGCCGACGAACGAGCAAGGCAATAAGAGCGACGAGCTGCCACAGCAAGCAATAGCTTACGCGCGGACACTCGTATTTCATAGCTTGGAATTGCTAGCGATGGTAACCGTGCGGCGTTGTTACCGTGAAGGAGAAACGAGGAGGCGGCGGAACTAGAGAATACAATGCGAGAAGCTAGCTCAAGTTCGGCGATACGAGTTCGCTCGATCAAACCTCGATGTCTTTGAAATTCTCGACTGATCTCACAATCCTCGTTTGATCCTTGTTTGGCAAAATCCTCCTTGTTTGGCGAAAGTTTGTGGAAAAGCGGATCTTGCTTCGCCAATGTGCGAATATATTGATATAATCGAAAGTAAATAGATGGAAAATTGAGAAAAATTCTTGAAAATTACATATATAAACATAATACATCGCGAGGCAATCATGTTTATTTTCTTAATTGCAACGAATTACAATATATTAGACGGACTAAATAATCGATATCGCAAATGTGAGAAATTGTTAGTGTATCGCATAATACACATTTTCTACATGCTAGAAACGTTCCTATAAACTTTGCTAGAATTTTTGGAATTCTCACAGGAAACATATTTCCTGTAAAAAAATACCGCTATCACAATGCATATAAAACAATCTTATTTCAATAATAGTGAAAGATAATTTGTCATCATAAAATATTTGCAACTGTGTTAAATTCCGTGTAATAATTTATCGTAATTATGAAAATAATTTCCTTACCTTAATATTTAAATCGCGTGGTATATTTTTATAAAATTACAAAAAGAGGTAATTAATTATCTTCAAAATATTTAATATTCACGGCCTTAAAAAAGATCAAAGGGAGGGATAATTAAGTAAAGCCTATGGCACAGGATAAATTTTTTTCTGAAGAATTGTTTGTGTTTTAATAAATTCCTAGAATTGCATTACATAAAATACAGAAT
>NW_017305071.1:2260247-2266032 GCF_001594115.1 Trachymyrmex septentrionalis
AGATAAATTTTTTTCTGAAGAATTGTGTTTTAATTTGTGTTTTAATAAATTCCTAGAATTGCATTACATAAAATGCAGAATTTCTAATAATTTAAAACGCTAGCAATGCAATAGGAAAAATATATGTTCTATATAGGCCTTACATGTAATGTTATATACGACTTTAGAAATTGCAATCGAAAGGTTTATTTTATTTTAAACTCATCGAATTAAGAATGACAAAGAATGACAAAATTTAGTTATCAAAATCTGAATTATTACATCACATACATATTTACATAAGAAGAAGACTAAATTATTGTATATATCGGAGCATTAATTTTGTCAACGTACAATAAATATAGACTGAATACAGCAATAATATAATTCTTTACGATTAATATAATGCACGGCGATGTTTCTTTAATGTGACAAAACGCACGTAATGCGGTTAAACGCATGTTTCCAGCACGCTGGTATTCAGCTACAGACCGAAAAAGTACGAGCAACAATTCCTCTTGCGCGCGCTCCGAAGAGAAACTTCACTCCACTATACTACACTCCACCGGCACACATACGGAATTCCCTCTGACGAAAGTTCCAGACATTTCCATAACATTGAGCTGGATGCACGACGAAGGCGGGCGAGTTACGTACAGGCGAATAACTCGCCGAGTATGCCCTTTAAAGGATGTCTTCCGAGTGGCGCGTTGTATTGCAACGATCGCGAAATGCAACACGCGCTCGCGTCAACTGCATCTGCAATACGCTGGAATGTGCATACTTCTTCAGAAAGCAACGCATCGAATCGAGTGCTCGAATCTTGCATTACGCGTCGAGCCATTTCCTCGCGTAATACGACATATTGTTCCCTTGTTACTATAATCTCTACATCGAGAGAGAGGAGAGAGGGAGGGAGGGAGAGAGAGAGAGAGAGAGAGAGAGAGAGAGAGAGAGAGATATCATGATCTTTGTTATATTGTCTATCTACGTTTTACATTGCGAATTGTAACATACTGCACTGTGATTTCGTAATTATTTCCAACCAAAACGTTAGTAATAATGAATTAAGCTATTGTGTGCTTAGTCTAAATATTAATTGTTTTGTAAAGGATGTGGGAAAGGAAAGGTATTAAAATATTGATTTCATTGCCGTAGTTCATTAAATGAATGGTTAATTAAATTTATAGTTTTATACTTTAAATTTCATCATATTTAAATTTTATTTGTAAATATGTACCAATTATAAAACAATGAAATTATATATTGGTATACATATATTTATACACATAATTTCATTATTTTACTATTGGTTAGAGTATTAGACGATCTATAGATGTGTACATAAAAAAGGCAAAGTTAATTCTTTAACAGATTTAATTTTTACTTCATTTTAATTACATATACGCTCATGGAAATTCAGATGGTTTAGTTTTATCGAATAGTCATATAAAAAATTGGGCCATCATAAAACAGCAATTGGGTTATTTTTTTTACATATTTTAGAGTACTTGCAGTACACACATACTAATACTGATTGCAAAAACTTTATAAATTATTTTTAATTTTATATGCCACGAGCACATTTTTGAAATTTATTGATTATAATAACATAGTTTATAATAGATATAATTTAAAACAAAAAATCGAGCGAAAAAATAAAAAAAATTGTATAGTATCATTCTGATCAGATCTAATCAATATCCCACTCTGAATGCTCTCAAAGAAATAGCAGATGTATAAAACAAGATTGAACTACTGCAGATCAAAATAAATGTATGCTAATCGCGTGAAGAAGATCGGCGTCGCGAATTTCACCGTCGCGTCGGACGAAGATCGATTTAGGATCGATTTAAATCCGGAAAGTCTGCGAACGCGAGAAACCATCGAGTCTTTCTTTGTCCGGACCGTAATACATATGTATACATCTCGGAACGCCATTTCTCGTCCAAGTGGAACAACGAGTAGCGTAGACGCGACGAGTTCAGGCGCAGCCTTTTCTTCTGCTTCAGACTTGACATAGAGTAACGTCTTCTCTACCTTCGACGTGGCACGTCGAAACGTCCGTTTCGCTTGGCGTAACCCACCGCTGAAGAAACTGTCCTTTCTCCGGAGACTTCTCTCGCCGGAGAAGACAAGAGATTCTTTTGTCGCGCAAACCGACTGGAAAAACCGTCTGCGACTTTACGTCTCTCGGCCCGAAAGCGACAGAGTGATCGACCGGCTAGGATCTGCTTAAGGGAAAAAGAATAACAAAGTGCCGAAGCCAGCTCGAATAAGTCGCCGCAAATCGCGCGCACTGATTTTAAAAGGCGAAAGTTTCAGAGACAGTTCCGCGCGATGATGTCGACGTCAAACTCGATGAGCCCTCGAGACGACTTCGACGTCAACTTCAATTTCTAATGCAAGAGAATGGTTATGTAAAAACTTGAAAATTGTTATGTGTTGCAATTTTCCGTCCGATGGGAATTTGTGTGAACTGATACCACTTGTGAAAGAAAACTGTGTCAACGCTTTCGTTAAAATTTAGTTCGTACGATTATACAGAATTAAAATTTTTCATCAGATTAAATTTTATTAAAACAAATACCGATCCGCAAATGTCTATTACCGCGTAATTTTACCCGTGTCAAGCACATTCACGCGATTTATATTCGTCATATATCCAATCGTTTAACGATGAATGAATTTTTTAAATTATCGAATTAAAATGAAACATGGGATGTATTATAAATAATTGAAAATTTTACAAATATCGATATAAGAAGTTATACCATTCATCATACGGATAATTATTAAAATATCTGCATATATATATATATATATATACATACATATATCGGTAGAATTATGGCGCATTTTTCGCACTTAATAATCCACATTTTAAATTAACGAATTTTGAAAGACCAACTGTAAATTATTCCTATGCGTACCTACTCTTTAGTCAAATACGCTTCTGGAACAATAGACGAGCGACAGTTGCAATTGTTATCCTAAATGTTCCCGAACTGTGGAAACGTAGATAACGGCGCGAGTGTCAGAAGTTTCGATGCGCAACGGCACGTAACGCATTATTTGCAATGTGGATATCATGGGTTTCCACCGTCATCATCGAGAGATCCCTAACGGAACTAGGATCCTCCTCGTAGGAAATCCTTGTCGTTGAAAATCTCCCACCCGCGTTGCGTCTGGGTTTGGGTTGCTTTCGTCGGATTGCGTTCGTCGAGATTAATCCGACGCGAGCTTATAAGAGCGGTTTTAAGCTCGCTACGGTACGCGGCCCGTCCGGGACTGAATCAGGGGAACTCCGGCGTATCGGATTTCTGTCACCGAATATATTTCACGTGCGCGCAAACTTCGGCGAAGTGAATTTAGCAGTTCGCGGCGGTGATAAAACGGCCGTAAGGCGACGTCGCGCTATCCGTCGAGAGATATATGAAGTACAAGCCGTGCCCTGCGAGTCCGTCGGAGTAATGCACGTCGGCTTCGCTTGGCGTGTAATCGCGCGGGTACGCTGTCCGAGGCTAATTAATCGGGCGACAGTGCGGCTTAATACCGGCGACGTAATAATACGCGGATTTATGCGCAGGTGCGCCAGGAACTTCCTGAATAATCTCTGGCTCTGGTCGTTCTTGCTTCGGAGCAAACCGTACCGGTTACAGTCAACACTTGTCAACGTGTCTCGGTGCATTTCACTTGAGTCCATGCCGCGAAACCATGTCGATAGACGAATGTGATTAACGCTAAGGGCTAAAACCGTTTTGGACAAGCTGCAATTTAGTTATTTAACAATATGTGCCAATACACCGTTACCGTCTCTGGATAGTCGATAATATTGAATACCCGGTCAATAAATACTGGCGTACATAATACTGGAGACAGTTTTATCCACCAATATTGTCGTGCTTGTATTAACAACAAAATTTCGTATGCACTCGTGCACTCATTTCTATTAGTATATAATAGATTAACATTAATCTCAATTCAACTTACTCTTTATCCTCTTTTTGATTCTAAAAATTAGAAAAAGATAGTAAAGAGTAAGTTTGGTTGAGATTAAAGTTAATCTAACAGGTCAATTCTAAGAAGAATCATAAGGCTCGTAAGAGTTCTCGTAAAAGTTATAAGAACTTACAAGTGCTTGTAACTTTATGCAATATCTTTATAGACAACTTTTTGCTAGCTGTAAGATTTACGAGAAATCGTAGATATTTTGAATGATCGTACGTTTTACCGTACATACGCATATATTACAATCTCAGTCATAAGTTCTTACAAGTTTTACGAGAACAAATTAGCCTTACGATCTCTGCATTAGTGTCCGTTTCCGTCATATTTACGTCTAGTTCTGACATTTGTTTTAAAAGTCAAGTAAGTAGAAAAAGTAGAAAAAACGTAATACGATCAGAGACATGGGCTATTTTTTATGTTTCAATATACCTGACAATAAGCTGGATAAATTCTGATTTTATTTCGATATCAACATATTTGTTATGCATCGAAAGGATGCAGCGAGATAAAATAAACACTTAAGACCGATGTACGTTAATAAGTACGCTAATAAATATGGACAAAGATACGAGCCACAATATCCGCACGTAGAGATCCATCAGTTGCTGATATAAAGAATCGTAAAAATGCCTCATATGCGCCCTTTGCTATCTCGATCGTTTTTATCGGTGCAATCTCGTTTTGTCGACGTGGCGATAAGGATCCTTTTACACCCATTTGTATCAGGGAGCTCTTCCGACGCGACACATATGCTTCTCTCATCGTTATTCAGGTGCACGCGTCGCGCTAACAATAAAAACGAATTCACGTCGGTGCACAGTGTCACCGTGTGTCGTCGGCAATTTTTCGTTTTATCAAATAACAACACAATACGACGATAAACATCCTGGTGTTAACTAGCGGCTCCGATGGCGTCAAAATGCATGCGTCGATATCGACGAGTCAATTCTATCAATTTTCTCGCGGTTGTATGCCGACGCGACAAAAACAAACAAGTTGTGCGGTTATCCCCCGATATTTTAACCGAAAGTTCTGAGGCTGGTTTACCGTAATCCGGTAATTTCGGAATCCGACTTACGATCTTGTTTTATTGTTACGAAGCTGTATCAGCACCGCGCTCGCAAATTAAAATATCAAAACGGAAAAAGATTTATTTGGGATAAAATACTTTTGAGAAATCGATAAAAAAGTACTTAGGAAAATATCAGATAGTGGATACACGAAATATAACAAATTGAATTATAATTAACAAATTATAATAAGAAAGAGAAAAATGATAGAAAATGTAAAATAAATTAAAATTTAATGCTGAAATGTGCATGAAGATTTAATAGACCTTATCGTACAGCTTTGCTAACATTATCGTATAGATTAGAATATTCTGCATGTTTTAGCATAAAATCTTTTTTAAATCTTTCATTACTTTTCATAGTGAGTTTTCTAAAATTTTTACGAATAGATTTTTACTTACGTTGCTTGAAAAGTAGACTTAAAAAAGAAATCGAAAGAAGAAACAGTTGTTATTTACTACTGTATTGTATATTACAAAAATGTTTTTTTTTTACAAAAAATTATATTTTAGATAAAAAAGAAAATTTTTAGAAAAAAAGATAATCTAATACTTCATTTAATATGAAAACTTCTATTTGAAAACTTCTATATAAACTAAACTTAATTTCTATTAATGTCGTCTATTTTCCAAAATACAAATATCCAATCTAATGTAATATCGTCCAATTTCTTTTTCTTTTTAGAATGACAAAATATTTCATTATATATACATACATATATATAT
>NW_017305071.1:2266132-2269389 GCF_001594115.1 Trachymyrmex septentrionalis
AGATATTCCAATTAATATTTACATCGAATCACGCCGTATGGCAAAAATGCGATGTAATCTAAAAATACCTATACCGAATAATCGTATTGACATATATATATTATGATGTAATGTAAAGGAAATGTGCAAGCTATATATAAATATATATGACCGGAAGGACGAAAATTAGAAGTAATACGTTTTACTTATGCATAAAGCACTGATAAATTATAGATATACATATTTCTGTGTACAACAGGTTCATGTTATACCGCAATCGATACATTCTATTCGTCTCGACCTTAATTCGCGGAATAAATTAAAGAATAGGAAGGCATCTGTAATAAGAGAATATTCTGTAGTTGTCGACAGCAAAAGAATTATTTTACAGTCGGTTGAATAAATTCCTTTAAGTATACTGTAAATTTCCTGCAAATATTTTAGCGAAAATTTTTAACTAATTTAAAATAAAATTTAACAAAAAATCTGTCTTTTAACAAAAAATCTGTCATTCTTTCTCGAAACTTATCAATATTTAATATTAACAAGTATAAAAACATGTTTCACAGGAGACGTCAAATTAAAATTCAATTTAAAGTTACATCAGCTTCAACTGAATACATCCGCTGTAACTGAAGTGAATTTTCTTTACAATATCGCTGGAAACAGTGCGGGATACCGTTTAAAGATTCAAGAAAATGCTCCGCTAGAAACGAGGACGAAAGAATTTTGATCCTGTTAGCTCTCGCGGCCATATCTATATTTCATGTTTCGTCCAATAATGATGTTTCAACCGATACACGAACAGATGGAACAGAATCGTAGATATGGTTTATTCAGCGACACTAAAATTATTACCTCAACCTGTATAATTTCCCGATTAGATCATGTAATTGCAAGATTATTCGGAGAGATATATATCCGACGAGAGTAATATTTAGATAAATTAGATAGACTTTTATTTATTGCCTGCAACGTTATTAACATCTCCTGTAATGCATTTACAATAGGAAGAATCCAATTGTTTTCTTCCTTGTGAAACAAATTACAAAGCAAAGAATTTGCGAGAGGCGAAAAGAGAAATGTAAAAAAGTCACCGATTATAAATTTCCGATGTGATAATTATATTAAACAATCGATTTGATCGGAGTTCCCGGAACTTCCGAAGCGTTTTTTTGACAGAAATTTATTTTCTGCGTGAATTTGAACGTCGCCAGCACGACTTGTAACGAGCAAAGTTTTCGACAATCACAAGCAGAACGAGCGCACGAACGACCAATGTCTCTCCTCCGATCTTAAATAATTCCCTTCCGATTTGGCCATGGCATTTGGACGTATTTTCTTAATTAATCGATTATTATTCATCTATTCAAAAGCTTACGAGTAAAATAACGAGTGAAGCTTGAGCTTGAGCGACGCAGAAGTTAAAGGAGTGGAATGCTACACGAAGTAACGGAAAATTTTAGCGCACGTTCCATGTTGCAAAGCAAGTTTTGCAAGCAAAATACGAAGACCAGAATATACGCGCAGAGAGAAACTGCGAAATATTTTTTAAATATTTTAACCACGATTTAAAAAAAATAGAAAACAAGTTAATTGACAAAATTTTTCATAGAATATCACACGAATCATATTAAAATTATGAACATATATACAAACATTGTTATCTTTTTTCTAATGTTCATGTTGTCTTCATTTAATTAAAATTTTTAATAGAATTTTAGCTCGCGAATATAAATGTGAAAAATTTCAAAGCATCAAGTATTTCGAAAAATATGGAAAATATGGAGAAACGTTTATGGCTTGAGGGGGCGCAAACAATGGTAAACTAATTTTCGAAAAAAAATCAATTTTTTAAAGTTATATAAAGTTATCGCCATTTTTTTAAATGGAATTATATATGATTTTTTTTTACATAATATTATTACAAATATCAAAAAGTCAATAGTTTATATTGTAAAATATTTTATACTCCATTTTGACACATTTTGATATAAAATAAGAATATCTCGTAAAGTATTAATATTTTGACAATTCTACCTTAATACTTTTATGCACGGAATAATAAGAATTAATTAATGTAAAGAAAATACATAGATATTTAAAAAATATATATAGTTACATATTACAATAATTTTTTAAATAAACAACTATGTATTTTCTTTACACTGATTGACTCATCTCATTTTTTGTGTATGTAAAAGTATTAGAGTACAATTATAAAAAAAATAATTTATGAGATATTTTATATTTCACATTGACATATATTCCGAAATAAAGTATAAAATAACTAAAAAATTATTGATTTTTCGATATCGCTACTTTAATACTTTTATAAGCAAAATAATTAGAGGCATCATATTATGTAAAAAAACATCATATAATTCTGTTTAAAAAATGAAGATAACCTTCATATAACTTTAAAAAATTGATTTTTTTCAAAAGTTGATTTTATCATTATTTATGTCCCAAGCCACGCAACTCTTGTCTGGTTTTTATCTTCCATACTTTTCGAGATATTTGAACCATTACGTTTGAAATTTTTCACCCTATATATTAAGTGAGAAAAAATTTGTTAGTTCGAGAGAACGGGAGAGATAGGGATTTTTAGAATTCCTTCTGTGTAGCAAGTAGAACCGAAGTAGAAACTTTACGAAGCTGAAGTGTAGACACGAGAGAATTTCAATTCCGTGATATCAAAAGTAGAATTATTCGCCCCAACATCGTTGATGTAATAGCGAAAAACGATCCGGATCCGCCGTTTTTCATCAAATATTCAACGGGCATCTTCACCACAACGAGTATATGTATGTGAATCGCCAGGCAACAAGTAAGATTCATTACGTAATATTTCTCGTTTCAGCTAAACGGCGTCTGTCGCCCGCGACACTGCCTGAAAAGAGAGCGAAGAATTATGCCGAATTTGGAGACTCGTTCATTGCCATATCCATTTAAAAATAATCTTCGCACGAGTGAATGTGAATACCCGCAGCTAAATGCTGCATAGCAGTGATTAATCACACATTAAAAGTGAAATACAGTACTACTCAAGAAAAAATAGAAGAATTTGTTTTTAAATTTTGACTCATTGAGAATTAAGTTAATTTTAATTTAAAAAATTAAAATTTTCTTTATTTAAGTAAAATACTTTTGAAATTGGTTAAAAATAAAATAGAATAAAAATTCTTAAGCTTATAATTGTTTGTGTAATTCACATTTTTATTGAAAAGCATCTCTCTCTCTCTCTCTCTCTCTCTCTCTCTCTCTCTCTCTCTCTC
>NW_017305071.1:2269489-2273813 GCF_001594115.1 Trachymyrmex septentrionalis
TCTCTCTCTCTCTCAAGTTGATCAAAACTTTGCAAAAATTCTGTTTACATTCCGTTAATACAAATATAAATTTTACAGACCATTATATAATATATAGATTTTATATATTTTTATATTATTTTAAAAGATAGAGTAAACATGCTTTGGCCATAAAAATTTCTATCCTTTATTTCGTATTCCATTTTATCCTATACATAATCTCGAGTTATTCAGCGGGAGCAATTTAAATCTAAATTCCTTGATTAAAAGGGAAAAACTTTGTAAACGACAAGTATATTCGTTAATAAATCTCACTAAAAACCGCAGTGCCGATGAATGCGAATGACACGAGAGAACGAGCTAATGTCGCGTCACGCTGGCCAAATGAGTATCACAGAATCAAGTAAACAAGCGTTATTTACACGTGCGCTCGACGACCGATACGGTAATTATCGGATTAACTGTATATATGCGCACACACGGGATAAGCATGGCACAGAACGATTGTTATTATACATACTATTATTTACCGATATAGATCCGTTTCGTAAATTAATAGTATCGACCGATTGTAACTAGATCAGATAACTAGCGTTACCACCAAAGTTCCCAAGGGCCCCTTCATTTCGACTATAACAATTCCTGGAGTGTTTATGATAACATATAGTCACGGCAGAATTTTACTTTCACGACAGAAAATGTTTACACTCATCCAATCGAGAACTATAAAACTTATTGTTAACAAATTATTCGTGTAGTATAAAATGGGCATTATAACTTTCCAGATTTGATTTGTCAGACGATTATTTGTCAGACAAAATACGTTTCTGCAGACATAAACAGGTATATGACACATTACATTTAACACGCTAAGTAAGGAAGAGTGAAGAAACTGCAAACACCTAAAGAAAATGTTAAACAGAGAATTATTTATCAATTAATAGAAATCCTTATTGAAAATCAATTATAACAATATTTACTATTTATTATCGCATATGATATTTTTGTTTTCAACTATCTATGCAATTCAATTAATCGTTTTATGTTTTACATAAAATTGATATTGTAATGGCTTTATATGGTTTAATGATTTCATTAGTAAAGAGAGAAAAAATGAGAAAGTGTTTATTTACCGAACAATGTATTTTTCTATTAATCTACTGAGCGCAGTGATGCAGCAATGAAGCGATGTTTACCCGTATCTGTTTATGCAAAACGAATTCTTCGCATTTCTGTGAAATTTCTTAGATTTCTTATCATTCTCTCTTTCATTCAATCTTACTGAATATATTGATTAATAAATCTTATCACTTTAACATTCATTAGGCGAGAGTTTTTGTGAAAGTCAATAATTAACCGACGCATGTCATTAGAATATCTAATCAATGTATAGGATGTTCTGCATTAACACGCTATTACTTTTTCAGCTTATAAATTTTTTTAAAAATTAAAAAAAAAAAAAGAATTGTTGAATTCTTGTAACAAATATTTTTCATTACAAAGAAATTCAATTTAAAATTAATAAAAAAAAAGATACTCAAAAACTTGTGGTCTCGAGATATTTAATAACTATAAAATTCACGCATAATTAATATTACATACAAAAAAATGCAACCCTCATAAAAAGAGCAAATCAAATAAAGTCGCACAAGTTTAATAACGAGCGTTCAAACGAGGGATATTATATAATATAATAACATAACATTAAATACACAGTTGTTAAGTAGCGTTCCGTACAGCTAACCGAAAATTCAGCTCGTTGAATGTATTAAGAGACTAATTCCTGGTTTGCACGAAGCTTGTAGAGACAAATGAAGTGCGGATGTTACTTGTTGCAAGATAGTTGTCGTGCATTAAGATCTACTTGTTTCGATATAATGACCTAATTCGTAAGAATTATTGATTTACGAGAGATCAGATTTCTCTTTCCTCTTTTCTTCTCTTTCTAACGTTTCTCTCAATCATATAAAATTTCTGAAAAAAATCTTTATTTTTGAAAAAAACATCTTCATTTCTTATTATAAAACAATTTCTTTCGTTACATTTTATAAATGTTTTCCATTTT
This sequence comes from Trachymyrmex septentrionalis, assembly GCF_001594115.1. Lineage (NCBI taxonomy): Eukaryota > Metazoa > Arthropoda > Insecta > Hymenoptera > Formicidae > Trachymyrmex > Trachymyrmex septentrionalis. The sequence goes on from NW_017305071.1 coordinate 2,271,534, forward strand.
AGTAAATTTATTATATATATTTTAGTAAATATATTATTCAAGTTTCTGTAATACTACATTTCTTATACTATTTCTGTGACTTTTAATTAAAATTTACTTTCACTAATGTTCTTTTCCGTATGGTTTCGTACACGAAACCATTGTAAAACGATTATACGACGATGTAATCCAAACCAGCTCTATGTTTCGCGACTGCTCCTTACACGAGTCCTGTTTCACTAATGGTCTTGCAGTGAATACACTCACTTCCGAGTTACGAGGTGGCAATACGTGTTACAATGTTGTAAATAGCTTAAAGCCAACTGCTTTGTCGCGCCCGACGATTAGCCGCCGTGAAAAGCGTTAATTCACAGCGCCAACTGGCTAGCTAATGCTTTTGCGCTCCCCTCTTGGGGTACTTTGAATTATTCATTTTGTTTAGGGCCTGTTGACATGCGACAGGTACACTCCAGTCAAACAAAGGAACAATCGTGATGTGTTTTGAATGGCGTAGTTATATTCATGGTTTTGTATATCCTGAACACAAGAGAAAGACAGAGAGAGAGAGAGAGAGAGAGAGAGAGAGAGAGAGAGAGAGAAGAGAAGAGAAAAGAGACAGAGACCTCCAATGTTAAATTATGTATGAATAATGTTGTGCGTATCTAATTAAGAACAATTTGCATGCTAGCGGCGTCAAGAGTTTTCGACAAGTCCGTTCAAGTCACGTTTAATATTATTCTAAAAAAAGAACCAAGCAATTTACGAATAAAAAAAAAAAGAAATATCAAACATATAGAATGTCAAACATATTCATTTCCAATCTAGAAAATTAAATATTTAATTTTGTTTCCGTTGCCAATTTTTCTGTGCATTTCACTGAAATACATGCAAATTAAATTCATCACCAACATAATCAATTTTTATTAATTGACCATTGTGCATCAAAAGTTTTTATAATATAGAATTTATTAATAATTTTTTTAATTGTGCGGATTTTTCTATGTATTTCTGGAAATGACGATAGCACGTGAATGCACATACGCCATCGTTATTGCGTACGACAGGCAGAAGAAATCTCGAAGTAATTGCGATTGTCGGTAACGGCTGTGCGTAACCAGAAAGGTTGATATAAACACAGCTCCATCCGTGGTGCGACCCTTATCCTACGAAGAAAAGAGACTCGATCGAGTCGCCATCGAGTGAAAATTGCGGAATTGCCCTTTCAATCTGGCCGCAATTCCCGTCGAAGATCGTGTTTTACGAAGAAAGGGCGTCCCCGAGCTTGTCGTGACCAGATGAGGGTACGAGGGCGGGATTGTAGAGTGACGGGATGGAAAATGAGAAAGAGAAGGAAAGAGAGAGAGAACGGAGCGAGAAATACAAGGAAGACTGAATAGGATGCTGAAGGAAGGGGAGCAACAGGCGGTGGATATTGACTTCCTTGAAAGTGCTGGGAGCTAAGAGAAGGATAGGAAAGAGCGAGCGAATGAGGGTGCAAGAGAAGGCACCCGCTCTTCGTTCGCCGATCACAGAGACGCGAAATGAGCTTCGTCTCACGTCAGAGTCCTGCTTTGCGGCTGCAGATTCTTATTCGTTACGGGCGTGGAAAAACTATATCGTCAGAGACAGATGTATTCAGTACGCGAAAAACTTCTTGAGAAAATAGGAATGTGCGCGACGAGGAAGAAACTTGCACCGCAAATTCTGTCGTCGCGTGTTTGGAACGTTGTAATTTCCCATTCTCGCTTTTCTCTCTCGGCCTTCTTTCTCTCCATTTATAAATTCCGAAATCGCATTTCGTGGACAGCCTCACCGAGGAAGTTCTCCGGTTGCGTCTTATTCGCTTATTTCGCGTTGAATGTTTGCTTAAGAAACTGTGCCCCTCAATATATATGGGCTAAATCATAAATGTTAGCAATCAAAATGTTTTTCTTCGTGAATTAGTAATCCGTCTTTCGTAAGCGTAATTTAAATGCTTATATAATTAGGACTGTTTAATTTGTGAAAATTAAATGCTTGCGCGTTAATTTGAACTTGCAAAATGTAAATAAGAAAAGATCTTATATTTAATCATCTTCCGTAATTTAAATTTAAATTTAATAAAAATATAATTCAATTTTCTCAATTATCAACATATTTTACGATGGAAATTTCAAAGATATCATTTCGGTGATAATACATAGACATATGATATCTCCTATTAATTTAACAAAGTTATTTATATTTTTAAATACATTATTTAATTTTTTTATAATTATAAAATATAATTAATTTAAATTATTTAATTTATTTAAATTATTA
>NW_017305071.1:2273913-2277102 GCF_001594115.1 Trachymyrmex septentrionalis
TTTGAACAACGTTTAAGCTGGGTTGTTCCATACGTTTCAATATAGAAACTTCAGCTCACTGTCTTACTCTCTTACTCTTTTGTTTTGTAAAGTTTTCTTTTGTTTGTCCATTAGATAATTTATAACATGGTTTATATGAAGATGGAACAACCGGTCTTTAAAGTATTAAAATACTTCTAGGATATTTTTATGATGTTTTCTGGATATTATACTGTCCGAGAGATAAGATCAAACTTACAGCAATGTACTATAAATATCCTAAAATATATATATATATATATCCAACATCTTCGAGTCGAATTGGCTTCTACATACAAAAAGATCTATATTTCTAAACTCGTAAATCATGTAGAAATAAAGAAAGCATTTTCATATGTCATTTTAGATAACAAAATGCCTTTTCAGTCCCGTGTTACAGAAAATTGACAAATAACAGCTACCGGAATACGATACGTGACGTGACGGTAAACACGATGGTCCCTCGGTGGTCAAAGCCAATATACCTCAACCACGGCAGAAAGGGCTGTCATCAGCCTAAGCAGAAATGGTCGGAATTTCATCATCGAGGATTGGCGCCCCTCTATTATCAGTCTTCTCTTAGGCCAGTGGTTCTTAATCATCTCTCTACTTATTAAAATTTTTTAAGAGACTTTTCTTCACCAAAAAATTTTACATTAAAATGTTACTTTGATATCACACAAGTACAGCCATACAAGAACACCAAACACATCTTAGCTTTCTTTTTTCTTAATTTTTTTTTGTATAAAATAAAAAAGTAAAAAATATAACAAAAGATCAAAGTAATGCATAAAAAATTAGAAGTTCAAATTATATATCTTAGAAATTGGAATATTATTCTAAAAATATAAATTTACTTTACATATTTCCTCTTAGTAGAATTCAAATCTTTCTATTATACATTCTCAAAAAGTACAACTTGTAATTTTAAAAGTTGCAATTTTGTTATCTTTTTTTTCATGTTACCTTCCTTACAAATAATATTTTTCCAACTAGGTAAAGATTATAATGCCATAATGAGTCACTTAATCGAAGTTGCTTATTCAACGTTCGCGAGCCCGCATAACAACCAGTTTGGCAGTCTAAGAGTTAAGAACCACTGGCTTAGGCGCAAGCCTATCGAACCTGTTGCTTCCTGGATGGCTTGGCAGGCTCGGCTTTCCTCCGGCTATTTGGTGCCCACTCGAGTGCCACCCTTCGGCTATCCTTCTTTCTCTTTCGTGAGAAGGAGGCTTTGCCCAGGCATGCATCGCGTATTCAGGTCTCGCGATAAATTTACGGTTAAGTAATTTCGAGTAGCAGTCTGAGCGCAACTGCGAATCACCAACCTCGCGGTGACGATAATTCACGACCGATCTGGCAAAACTCCCGCGACTAATCGAGACAAACGCACGGCTTAGCCGGTAACCGATAACACGGACTTCCTTTGTGTCGCAAACGTCGAACCTGTTGCTCCTGCCATGCCTGCCCAGGTCCGCGAATAGAGGTCTACCTATCTATCTGTACATCCATCTATCTATCTATCTATCTGTCTATCCTCTGTTTTGTATGTGCTCGTTTTCACCTGGTTGCCCCATAGAGAGAACGCGGATGAATGCCCACTCATTGATAGAATTCATCTGCCCGTTCGATCATATCGCAACTATGAGAAACTCAATCAGCGGGCGATCATCTTGGACTATCTCGCAATGATCGATATGTATTCACAATGTTGTTATTCACGTCATTCGAAGCCACGAATGAAACGCAGAGCCTAAAATAAAAAAAAAACATAGTTCCTCTGTGAAGTATTTTGAGATATCAAATAAAATAAAATATAAAAAGTTTTTTCCAATATTTAAATACATAAACGTGGTTCTCCTTTTTCAGTCACCAAATAATGATTTTATATTTAAAAGACGTTTTTATAACAGGTATATTAATTTTTTATCCGTTGCCATGTTTCAATTTTTGGATTTAGCGCAGATAATAGCTGCACTTTAGGAAAAACTATCCGCAGGAAAAATTATCTCTTCGTGCAGCTTAAATGAGCAATTGTTCGCTAAAACACGCGATCTTGTGAGTTCGTTGCGGCTATTACATTTACTTTTCAAGATGCAGGTAATGCATAGACTTTAAAATCCAGCACTCGGTTATACGAGTATATGTATGTGCGAAATCCGTGTCTACCGAGATACTTCTCTTTCTTCAAATGCTATTATGCGCAAGCGTCTCTTTTTATCTTGTGCATGCATTAGAAAAATGTCATTCCAGCTTCTACAATTCGCACGAATAAATAAATTGTTTGAGAAACACAATAGCAGGAATTCGTACACTCGGATGTCCGAATTTCAAGATACAATTTTTTTACTTTTCTGTATCAATATTATTTTAAATGAGTACAAAATGTATTAATATTGCCTATAATATTTAAATGTTGAGATGAATAGTCTATTGTACCATATTTTAATATCTCTGTTAATATGTAGTCTATTTATAAAGCCTTGCAATAAAGTAAATTAAATTAAATGTCTCGATATTTAATTTAATGTTTTTAGTTTATGATTATGATATTTATCATAAATGATATTTAGAAAGCTTATGAATGTTTAATTTGAAAAAAAAATCATCAGTAATAATAAAACAATACAACTAAATTTCTAATTTTAATTTACATTAAGATAAAATCTGCAATAAATTAATTTACAAATATTTATCAATATCCTACTATCTTACGTAAATATTACGTTGCATTATGCAAGCACGATATTATTATAGTGCGTAAAAATCTTGTGTACAAGAAGATTTTATTTATGCACGATATTACATTATACTTAGCGGAATAGATGCATCACTTCCGCGTTTGACATTTACGATGCCGTGCTTCGTAGTTTTTTTAGAGTGCACTTCGACGTATGCGTATAATGACGCATCGTAGCGTGATTGCGTTATAATGTTAGTCGGACAATGGATGTGTAATTTTAGCTCATAGAAATTAATCAGAATTTTTTATCAGATAAATTTTTTCTCATCATTCCACGAAGCAATCTCTTATGCCACTGAATATATTAATCTTGGAGAATAAACATATTTTTATGTTACGCAATCTAATTTTTTTAATCCTAAAAAGAATAATAAATACTATTTTTATCTGAAATTTATAGATATCTTATTAATCGGTATCTTTAAATT
>NW_017305071.1:2278249-2291347 GCF_001594115.1 Trachymyrmex septentrionalis
TTAAAAAAAAAAAAAAAATATTATATATCTAAAATAATTATACACATTTTTCAAAGACAAAGACAGACTTTTTCCAAATTTCGTGAAGTATAACGCTATACATGTTGCAAAATCTCTGCCTTAAATTTGTCATTGGACACCAAGTTGGTCAAAAGATCCATCATCGAAATTAAGCTTTGGGATTCTGGGACGACCTGAACACTCTCTTCCTATCTTCGCAGGAACACGAGATAAGGATCATTTCCTCACTCTCGTCGTGGGGTCGTTTTAACTAATTGCTTGCCCGTTGCTGAGGTGGCTTCATATTTCTCGGTGTTGAGTGACAAAAGGATATCGCATTGTTTAGTGGTTCGGTCCGAAAATTCCCTTATGCAACATCAAAGGCGACATAAACCCCTGAGGTTTTTCGTAAAACCATAAGTGTCTATGCCGTATTGTGGCTCGAATCGCTGCGGCCACCGAGATTATCACCACAGACACACATACGCACACCTACTACCTAGATACTCGAAATAGCGAAGCCTCCACAGGTCGAATTGCCAGCACTCGACGGAATTGCGGGCTCGGCAAGGTGACGCCGCCGCAATAGCCACCGCCATAAGTGCCGTCCGCAAATTGCTGTTTCGGTACGGCGTAAGCGGGGAATCCGGCTTTTAATCCCTTCGGAACATGCGGTGTGTTAAGCCATGTCTTGTTTTTTAAAGTTGCACGCAAATAAAATGGGAATGCACCACGATTTCATCCTGTCGTATGTTGATATTATACCCATCCATTAAGCGTTCAACTGTTATACGAAAGAAATTGTGGAGAGAGCTTGTCTTTATGATAAAATCGAGATAGGTACGTACCACGTTCTCCAAAAAAAAAAAAGAAGAGTAATAGCATGTTATATTGTAAGAATTATTCTCAATGTAAATCCGAATTAATCATTACTTAAATTTGAAAAAATTTGAACAGTTCGTCGCTGCCATACCAGAAAATTAAGTATAAAAAAATGTTAATTCCGTTTTAAATAGAAATTGAATGTGAAATTTTATTCTAAACTATAAAGATATTTAAGACGATGTAAATAAAAGCAAAAAATTGCAGGGTAATCGTTTACGTTTCAGTCTTGAACGCTTAAGGGAGAAAAAAGTTCGAGATGCGCGAAACTTCTATCTCCTAGACGATCCCTTTCGCGTCAGGACTGTCACGCTTCGTGACATATTTTACACGGGTATCGCCGGCAGGCAAACATCCGTCCCGAAATTTGTCACCGCGAGGATACGCGAAACTGCCGGGCATTTGTCACGGGTACACAGTTCTTCCGCGATCCTCTTTGCAAAATAACAGCCGCCGTTAGAAGTAATAATATAAAATATGATACGCGATTAATCGCTCGTGTCGTAATTATTCAAATTAACCGTAGGCACTAAGGTGGTACTAAGATCAAGACGGAAATAATAATCATGAATTATCGAGAATGTGATCTGGCAGCGTAGGTTTGCATTCAAGGACTCCACGTGCGACATAGGAGATGTATTGTACGCAAGACGTATACATGTGGTTACATAATATTCGAAGGTTGATGATTATTGCGATATGTAATCCAATACCGTACATCAATTTACAAACATAATGAACTAAGAGTACTTGAAAGCGAAAATCATAAATAATAAAAAGAAATGAACAGTCATCTGTAATTATTTATAACAAATAATAGAATATAAGATGAAAATAAATAATTGTAGTGATATAAGAAGCATTAATTATTTTACTTATTTTTGTTTTAATATTATATCATGCAAAATGACGAAATTTTTAGACAGAAGAATCTCCTAAGATTAATTTGTGTTTTTTTTCTTATTGTTAAATAAATTGTAATAATTCTGAACTTTTCTTTTATAAAATATAAGTAGTCGACAAAGAATAAAACAGTTATCTTCGTTTGAATTCGACGCTATCTCGTAAATGCAACCGCGAGATAAGCGATCATGGCGCAACGCCGGAATTGAGATTAATTTCTGGAAAATTGTTGCAAACAAAACGAGCGAAAACTGTAATAACCGCGAAACAGGCTGGCGCGATAAATCATTTTAAAACAAGGCGTTCGCGCGTGTAAGATGAATCGTGTCGTTAAGGATGACCGTGACGCGTGAATAATACGAGGAATTTACTTTTCTCATTAAAATCGGCTTTTCCTTCGTTATCAACATCGACCTGGAATCTCCTCCTACCATGATATAGAAACAATTAATCATTAATTACTTACGCCTTCGAAAAAATATCAACTCTTACGTTCTGCCAGCATATCACCAATAATGAATTATATTTTTTCGTCATTCATATTTCACACAATCAATTAATGCACGATTCGAAATTCTGATAGTAAAATCAACTTTGCGGTTCAATAATTTTTAAATAAAATAATAAAAAGAATACACGAAAAAGCTGGCATTATGCAACAAAAGAACTGTAGGTAACTTTTTCTAATTTATATTTTCTACAATTTTAACTCATTATTCTTCATACATTTTCAAAAATAATTCCTTTGAGAAACTATATATATTTTTGTGCATATTTATTTTTCATTATTAAATAAATTATAAATATAAATAATTTGTATACATAGAGAAATGTCACGTATAATTTGAAACACGAAATGTAATTTCAAATAAAAGTGAGATCTAGTAATATCATTCGTAAAACACGAAAAATCTAAAGTATACGTACAATCATATAGAAATAGTAAACTGAAATTTTTTTATTGCTAAACAAAAACTCAATACTGAAAGGGATAGAAATGCTTCGCGTATATAATCAGTTTATGATGTAATTTCTGCGACAATACTTAAGTCTACCAAAAAAGAGATAATATCTTAGTGAATATAAAAATAATAAAAGTGAACATTCACTTCTGCATTGTGAAAAGATCTTGTTTCATTTCTCGGTGAATCGATGGAAATTTTTGAAATATACCTGTTTACATTACGTTTTATTTTATATTTCATAATTATCTAATCCTCGAAGAATTTTTTTCTCAGATAATAAATTACAATATTATCTGAGATTATTACTATATTTTTTAAAAGAAGAGAAAAAAAATATATGCCCATTTATTACGTTCAACAAAACATATAATAGACAACTAGAATTCCAATCTATAATTAAATATATCTGTAATTAAAATCTATAATTATAGACTATAAATATATAATTACTTCTTTCCCTCTGTCTCTCTTTTCTCATTTAATTTTCATAATGGAATAAACTAAAAGCTTATATAATTTCAGAAATTTTTTATATAAATTAATTCAGAGGTATATCAATTTATTATGAAATGCATTTATATATGTATCGTATATTCATTTATTCAATATTTATCACATTTATTAAATGCATATAGATAAAAAATATTATAACGCAGAATTATTGTTATCATATTTATATGTCATTTATCATCTTTGACATGTACAGTAAACGTAATAAATATTCTTGTGTGTGTGTGATGATAAATTATTAAAAGCGAATATATGTAATGGTGTAATATAAAATGGTATTTTTATCTATATAAAATGATTTTAATATTACACATATTAATAAAAAATACAATCTCCAGTTGAGAAATCAATATGTCGCAAAATCTTGACTCACAGAGAAAATACACTGATAATTCTCCAAATATATCAGCCTTTACTGGTAATTCCATACACAAACACATGTGTAACATAATTTACGATCTTTTTCGAAAGTAAAACCTTCGACAACAGTTCGATTCTTTATTCCATAGAGTTGAAACTTCCGCCTATATAATATAAGTAAATGTGGAAAAAAAAGTTCTGTATATCTCGATTCTGCATATAATAATTGCGATTATCAACATGTTTGATTATATCAAGACGCGATTATGAATTTCGATTACAGTTTTCATGGACGCGTCAATAAATATGCAATTTACGGATAATTGAATTTCTCGCATAAAGTACCTTCAATTGTTGGTCCATCACGTAATGTCGGGTAATGAAATGTTGGTAATTGAAGACAATCGATATATGATGTAAAATAATCAAACGCATCAACGAACGCATCAATTGATAAGTTAGCTTAAAAAGACTCTCGAGAAAATGGCGAGTAGGAATTACGAGAGAAACATATTGTCAGAGATAAAGCGGAATGATCACAAGAATATAAGAGTGGAACAAGAATCATAATTTAATCAGTCTCTGGAGTTAGTTCTTCTTCATCTTTGTGACGGTATTTAACTTGCGCTTTACTTTTCTAGAAATGAAAACTGTAGATGCTAATAGACCTATTAAGAGTCCCATCATGGAGTTTTTATCCTGTTCTTTTTCTCTCTTCATCTTATTCCATTGTAAATCTGCTTGCTTTACGTTTTCGAATTACATCATCAATTATAATTAATATTGCATTGACGAATTTGTCAACTGTAATATTATATTATAAAGAAATTTTACAATAATGTTATATTTTGATAATGATAAGCTAATTCCTCAATTATATATAAACATATCTGTTTTTTATCTTCTATCCCATTTTCGTGCAAATATTGATCTGTGTGTATATATTCATATATACCGTAAAATAGGTAATCTTTTGGAAATCATAATCATAATTAGGATAACTTTAACTCAAATTTTAAAAAATTCCTAAAAGACAACAAGCATGTTCAAAATCACTATATAACACATCTTAAAATATCTTTAAGACGTTATGTCGCGATTTTAATGTGTGTTATCTAGGCATTAAAAAGTTTTAAAGTTATCAAATTTGACCCAAAGTTATATCAATTCAGAATTCAAAAACTGAATTTAAAAAATGCCTAAACAGCACCGAAATCACGACTTAAAATATTATAAGATGTTTATATAATTTTCATGTTCCGATTTTAAGATACGTATTACCTGAGCACTTGTTAAAATTTTAAAATTATTTAAATTTGAGTTACCCCATTTTATAGTATCTAATACTTCGATATCTCTGATACATATAAAAATTAAAAAGGAAACAACTGAATTCTGATTCGCGTCAGCATCTAATCTCGTTTCTAATCTCGTTTCTTGAATTCTGAATTTATTCACCGTTAAGAAATGTGTTTATCTGCATCAATGGAATTCTAGGAGGGAAAAAAACTTGAATGCAGGATAAAATATGCAGTTTCCGTCCAGCAGTCGAGAATGATTACGTTTGAAAGTTCCAGTTACAATTTCTCTCAAAATGATTCTTTTTACGATGTTCTTTCCACCGCCGCGGGGAATAGTTACGGTTACGGCGGAAACTCGCGACGTTATGAAAATACAGTGGCTTGGGATGGCTGCTCCGCGCGAGTAGAAAGATCATTATCTTGGAGCGCGAGACTTCCGCAAGAAAATGTAAACATATGTTTCCACGGTAAAAAAAGAAAGAAATCGATAGGACGTGCGCACGGATTTACAAGAAGATATCGTCGGACACTAAGAACAAGAAAGCAAAACAGATCACCAATTCTATATATCGTGTTGAACTATTATAGGTCTCATATATCGTTATTCGTGTACAAATGCAGATCTCATCTCATTTTGTACTAATATATAGTACTTTATATATCAGATTTTATGTTAAGATTCGTAAAAGAAATTGGCTTTGTGTGTACATGAAAAACTTTTTAATTGACCTAAAACTTCGTAGAAAATAGCATCTAAATGTAATAAAATTACCGACAAAACAAATTTTCCAAGTTTTATAAGCCTTCTTCAAAGTAATACATAAATGAAGACTTCAAAATAAAAGCAAAACAAACTTACAATTACGTTGACATCGTTCTTTTTTATATTTGACGTAAAATTCAAAGCGTACAAAGTGAAGTTTATAAAAATTAGTGTAAAGACAAAAGGTTAATTATTTTTAGAGTTATATTTTATATATATATATAGATTTTCTTGCACAAATAACGAATGTGTACTAGTTTCAGTCAATCACAGTTTGAATTAGCGAATCAAATTCATGATCCCGAAAGTAAATAGCGAGTAAACGAATACTATCCTATTTGTAATATTGTTAACGATATACAGGCTTTCGCATAATTAACGTTGTTGCTTGTTAACGTAATATTTCTCACATCATCCCATTACGTATAAGCTAATGAACGCAATACGCGCTACGTGTTTACTTACGGATATGCGGTGGATATTGATTGCGGTTGAAGAGTAACATACCTAAAACAGGAAAAAATTCTTATTAATTACATCATCTTTTTCCATGCGAAAATAATCACAAAACGTGTAAAATTATATGTATTCAAAAATATTACGTAACGAATAATTATTTATCGCCATTCTCAGTATTGCTTTGATGAAATTAATTGCTTAAATCAATTATTCTATACAATGTTCATTAAATTTCATTAAATTTTTATCAACTTTATACATTTTTTTGTAAAACATATGCACTAAATATGAAATCACAATAATAAATATTTAAAAATTTTCATAATCTCTCTCTCTCTCTCTCTCTCTCTCTCTCTCTCTTTCTGCTCTCCCCTCTTTCCTCTCTCTCTCTCTGAATATTTATTGAATCGAAGAGTATGGATATATATATAATTACATATATTTTAATAATTGAACAGATATATAATAATGTAACAGAGTAAATTTCTTTCATTAGCTCTTTATGTGGACAAGGTATTGAGATGATCCATTTGAGAGTACCTCCTTTTATTATGTAAACTACTCATTAGATTTTTCACTTAATTTTTAAAACTTAGTCTATACGTTAATTTTGGATAATTACTTTATTCGAATCTGAGGTAGAAATTAAAAAATTCAAAACAGTTAATCCGATATAATGCATAGAAATCAAAAAACCTAATTATCATAAAACTCAGTTTAGAAAAAATTTAATTCGAGATAACATCAAGTTTCTAGTTTCGCTTGATTTAAAGCTCATCAGTGCTACACAAACGGTTAGTAGTAATTTCCAAACTCAGTTTCAAACTCTGATTATGAGTCCTGTGACATTAGATCCTTCTTCATTGGAGATTACTACCTTTCTGGAATTCAATATTTTCAAGCTATATTCAAACATTATCAAGAATCTCGTTAAAATTTCACGATCATCAGATTACTTTTTTTGAAATTGTAATTTTACAATTCTAAGGCTAGAATCTCAGCAATTCTAAAAATTCTTAAACAACAAGATTTTTTTGAAATTTCTTTAGAAAGAGTTCTTAAAAGAATGAAGGCTAAAATTTTATAAATCTAAACACTAAGTACAAACAAAAGATCAAATATATTAGTATATTCGTATAATACAAAGCATTCGTTATTTGCAAAAGATTTGTTAACTTTTATGTATTTATATTTTATAAATTTTGCAATATTTTATGAACTCCATAACAAGTTTTGGCATTATTGTAAAATAATAAAAAAATTTGTAATAATTATTGACAAATAATTAACAAATCAGTAAGGAAATCAAAAAGGCTAGTAAACATAACATACTACTAAAAAAACTATTCATTTCAATCAAATTACAGAAGGCCAAATCTTTTCATTTTCAACTTCAATTTCCATACTTTGATTATTATCAAAAGTTTCTAACAAAAAGGAAAAAAGTTTGAATAAAACGGCCTTTGAATATAAACTAAAACTCTAAAACGCAATGCATGTTGAAATGCCGACAAATGTTCATAGCGTGTCCTATATGAATGACGACAGTTAGCAACCTGGCAGGAGAATTAGAACAGCTTAGGGCGAAAGACTCTAAAGCGCGACCGCTCGTTAGCGTAATAAACCAAATGTACTTGCCTATCTGAGAGAGTCAAAAGGCATCAAAAGAGAAAGGAGAGTGAGAGAAATGGAGGAAGAGGCCATTTGTCGACGATGATGACATCGTGACGCCAGAATGAAAGGGCGCACCTGCTAAAAGGTAGAGGTTGAAAGCAGATAAAGGAGGAAGGAAGACGGAAGAACGTGAGATGAAAAGAGACGCGTAGAAAAGCAGACTTTTTACAGGCAGGTGAGAGGAGAGAGAGAGAGAGAGAGAGAGAGAGAGAGAAACTACCCTATGCTTAGTTACGTCGCGTCGCTTGAGATTTTCTCCGGTTTTAAGATCAATGCATCTAAGCAATTTACCCGGGGATCGGTATATTTTAATAAGACGCAACGCAGAGATTCAAGTTTCGGCCGATTTAGTTTAGTCTTCTCGTTTAATGAATAAGATAAAACAAAGAAAAGAAAAAAAGACAATGAGTAGGTTACTTGACGAAGCGCGAGGATGGTTCTCACGGCCTCGTAAACATGATGCTGACATTTTTATTCATATTATTCGCAAGTATCTTGCTCAAGAAGAGTCGCCCTAGCCTAAGGCAAGAAAAAGGCATCGCAAAATGTTGTTGGAGAAAACGAAAAAGAATCCATCTCGTCTCCATCGTCTTCCCCGATTCATCAGAACGCCAGGCTGAACGTAACCCGGCCTTACAGCCGCCGCGTGGCGTATAGTTACGGTTTTAATCTTCTTTCGCAGCCCCTGGGCTTTATGGGCCCGCAGTTATTACTCCGCGCATACCCAGAAGCATCTAACTCCGCGTGTTTACTCATGAGCTTATATCCGGTTGCCGCCTTCTCTGCTCCTCTCGTATTTTTGCGGATCTGTTATGCCTCGCGGACGTGCGGAGCATGTAACGAGTGACGAAAAGACAAAACGAAAAGAAAAAAAAAAACGTTTTTCATGACAAATCTAACCGAGCGCTCGTTCCCTTAGATGGAAAAGTATATCTGTCATACCGTTGTTACTGTCGAAAGAAGACGAGCGATATTATTCGCAATATTTCATACAAAACGTACTATTACTTAATAATTTGATATAAGAGAAGATCTGAAATATTAATTTTCTTAGTGTAACTAATATTAGGGATGTACTATCCGTATGTGTTAACAAAATAAAAATATTATAGATTTTTCTATATTGTATTTTTGTGAAAGTAAAAAGTTTGACGGCAATTTAGAATCTGGATTAAAAAAATATTTCAATAACAAGGAAACATATATTTTTTAAAATATAACATAAAGTGAGAAAGTTTTCATTTAAACTTTTAAACTGTCAATTTCAGTGTTAAATATAAATATTGATACCTTAATTGAACTTTTTCATATGTACATAATTCATTTTTGTATGAAAAGTATAAATTTCCAATTCCAGTCATTTTTTTACAAAAATGTATACCTAATACATCCTTAAAAATAATATAAATTAAAAATATTTCTCAAAGAAATTGTTATCAAGAAATTCAATATAGAAAAATAATATAATAAATATAGGTAGATAAAGCTTGATAATGAAATTATGGAATATATTGAAAGTAATTAGGAGAAATTAATTCTATTATAATTCTCTCGTATTGTTCATCGTAAAACAATTTAAAATTTTTTTCTTTAGTTTCGATCAACTCAAGAGTTAACAATTATATTCGCAATAATTTATATCGACTTTCAATAATAATTTGCTGCATAATAACTGCATGATCAAAGAATCATATTCTCCTTTCCTCACCACGTCTTATTACTACATTTCTGTTATTCTTCTCTCTCTTCGGCATACTTTACATTATTCATATTTTTTGCGCCTTAATCTAAAACTCCAACTTTTCCTTTGTCGCATCGTGTAGGCTTTCGCATCGCAAACTTTCTTTGTAAGCTGATCTTTAATCCGAAGTCTTCTGTCGATGCAAATTAAAGAACTCAGTAAATACAGATCGAAATTAAACTTCATGACTGTAAGCTTCTGTGTGTTCAATTACGACCAACATTTTTCATATTATCCATTTTTCCCGACTTGTTAAGATTGTTAATAAAATTTATATCAAAGATCCGCTCATTAAATTAACAAAAAATTGTAAAAATTTTCCGCCGTACATTATAAATAGTCGAGACTCCTGTGTGTATCGTAAAATTTCTAAAAGTAAACTCGAGATGCACGGAAGCTATATGGTTAAATCAATATCGATAGAGAACTTCCGCCGGAAATTTTACAACTGCCTTGGACTGAACAATAAATAAAGAAAAAAAATAGAGAGAAAAGTCTCGTCGGATATCGCGAGATAGGTCGAATCGAAGTCACGCTTGCCTCGAATTATGCTAAATCTCAGCGATTGAAGGCGGATTCCCATCACGGTTTTCTGAACGGCGCCGAGGAATTCGACCGAAAAGTCTCTCGTCGCGAAAATTGAGTTTACGCGAAACTTACTTCGGTGCAGAGCCGTCGGGGGATTGCATCCGGATGCACCGGGACGGAACCACGCAGGATGCACGTACGGCGAAGAGGAAAGTGGAAGGAGAACAGGAAAGGAAGATAGGAGAAAGATTGTGGCTCGAACTTTCGATCAAAGAGCCACAACCGGTCGATTTATTTCTCCGTGACTCGTCCGTCCGTTCTCCGTGCTCGCGTTGGATCATCCCCTTCGACTTTTGTCTCTCACGCACATCGCATAAAACTGAAAGAAAGAGTCCAACGATTTCGCGTCGATTCGACGGTAATCTCATTACCGCGACCGGATCGGATCGTCAAGTGAATCCACGTCCGCCGTTAACGCAGTTTTACAGTTTTATCGCTATTGCTGCTGGTCAATTGAAGAAAAATCCGAAGAAATTTTTTTTCAAACGTTCATCATTTTTCGTAGATAATTACGATATATTATGCAGAAATTGTAACTCTAGAGATTCACTGTTTCCAGATTAATTAAAATTCATTTCTTTAAAATAATAATGTGAAATAAAATCGCGCTTCGATATAAATTTGCAAATTTAAACACACATAAAAATCTCGTAACAATTTAAATAGGTAATTAACAGTAATCCATTTGGGAAGCTAAAGAGTGTACGGTAATTGATATAATTCAAGCAAGATAACCTATTCGATTAATCAGGTAAAAATATTCATGCATTTTAATTATTGAATTTTTAATATTTTAAAACAGAAACCATGTAATATTTTGTGTATTTTAATATTTTATAAATTAAGCACAAAGTATGCAATAATTAATTACATATTCATGGATTAAATAAATGTTGGCGAGTAGTTGCGTATGCCTCGTGGTAAAAGTTTGATGAAATTCTAAAACGAAAGAGAAAAGCAAACTTTACGTTAAGTTTTTTTATAAAAGATTTTCCTCGGTTTAAAAAGCAACATAGTTCCGTAAAATTACTTAATGTAAAAATTAGTTACTATGTACTATCTACTTTCTTCTGATCGTGCAAAAAACAAAATCTAAGGTCTTACGTTCCAACGAGATAATTATGCAAGAGAAATATAAAAATTATGTGTGATGTACATAAAAATCATCTGTATACTGCATTTTTCAGTTAAGATTTTACTTTCGCCCATTTTCACCTCACGTTGAAATGTCTAACGCAAAAGAACGCTTTAGCTGCATCCACCTTTCGATCGTGAAACAGTTAAATGTGTACGGTACGACCGATTAGTAATCGGTGCACGTATTACCGGTGATTTTCGTGCGGGGGGGAGGAGGGCGGGGGAGGGGGAGATGGTAGTAGTCTCGATTATCGTGGTGCTCGCGGAAACGCGAAACTGTAGCCGCGAATACAACGCGCACGACGCTCGTTGACAATGCGCTCGGGCGAATAAAAGCAAATTCCGACAATCCGATCGCAAATTCGAGCACGTACGCGTCGTTGATGACGGTAATCGAGCGGAATTTGTAATTACGGTACCTATAACGTGCGGAAACGTTTACGGTGTTCTCATAACGTATAAAGCTACGATTATGTTATGCCCACATGCACGGTGCATCGAGGATGCATCGCTCTCTTTGATACGTGACACGTAAGAACCGAAGTGTTCAGAATGGCGAAGACTCGAGACGACGAGAAATTATCAAGCTACGATAAACAATTTACTATTATTTCACTGACAAGATTTTATAATTCACATTTGTGTTAAAGCGATCAATTATGTATCACTTATAATTTATATCATAATTTAAAATTTTGTATTTAAGGAAATATACTGCGCGAATTTATTTATTAGATTTTAATAATTGAAAGGTCCAAATCACACTTGCATATATAGTTTATGTCCGTCGTTGATTTACGTTCAATAACTCAACTTAAATTCAAGTTACATAAAATCATAGTAGTTGGGTATTGTTGAACAATTATCATACTGTTGAAGCAGTGACTACAGTAATAGCTTGAAAGCATTTCGTGATAGAACCATTATATTAACACAGTCTCGTACAAGTCTGATTTAAATCTAAGGTGAGGAGAGGTATGAGCAAAAGTAAACTACGTTCATAATTTACAAACACACTTCGCACACACGTTTCCATATTTAAAACAAATACGACAAATTATGGATCTAATCCACTTCTGTTCTAAATGTGCCGTTTTTCACATCCATCAAGTTATTACAAATAAAATAACGTGCTATTATTTTATTCAGCTACATTTTTTCCAGCGAAAATAAATAAATAAATACAGTTTTAAGTCATAAAGAAAGAGAAAAAGGAAGTGAGACGTAGTAAAACTGTGAACAAGCGTAAAGAGTGCACAACCAGAAAGAACAAACTATTATAATAAGTTACGATAAGCTCGGTCAGAGTTGTGATATCGCGCTCTGTGCAAATTTCGGTAAAAGTTATTTATTCACGCGTGAATCCACGCGCGGTAGTAGATAACCGTGGCTGGACAGTAAACGAAAAAAGATGAAAGTTACGATCAAAAACGTGGTTTGACTATGAAACTACCGAACTTTACTCGCGAAGATACCAACATTTGACCCGCAATAGAAGTACCCAAATTAGATATCAGCGGATGAAAAGGCTGAAGCGAGAACTAATGTGAATGAGAAAGCATCTAATTTTCTGTAAAATATTACTAAGAATATAAAATAAGAGCATGATATAAAATATACGCCCACAACTATTTTTCACTAACTTGGACTCTTTTGTTATTTATATAATTCTGACAAGATAGACAGAAATATAGTTATAGTTATGAATAAAAATACATATAAAATTTTTATTATTGTAATTTTTAAATATGAATATAAAATAAAGTATTAATATATGTATATATATATATATATATATATATATATATATATATA
>NW_017305071.1:2291548-2293434 GCF_001594115.1 Trachymyrmex septentrionalis
TATATATATTCACAGATGTATTATCTAATGATAAACCTGTGAGAAATGCTGCAAAAAGTTTTGACATTCTTGCAATTATAATTTAGACTATGTTAGATATTTATTTTGATAATACAAAAGTACAAAATTATTTTCAAATCTGTATCTAACTAAATTTTCAGATGGTTGGCCAAAACCGTTCTTTCTATATATATTTGAAGATTATACAACTGCAGGATCACATGCTCCACGCTTTCAAACTCGTCTCAATTCAACGAAAAAGAAAGTTTCTCGATGGAGACGTCGATCCCAACGCGTTTTATCCCTCCTCCTATGAAGAAGGTTTCTCATACTCCCCTTGAGATTGCCAATATTTGTGGTTCTATTAGTAACCGTTGAGGGAGGCCACGCCAGTGGAAATTCATGGTGAGATGGAGTCCACACCCTCCTGTCCGCTCAATCTCGCAGATCGATGCGGCACGCCGCGAGAATTCGTAGCAGGTAGCAAACTGGAGGCAGGAGGATACAGTCGCATCCAAACGTCACAAAATATCGTATGCATTATGCATGGGCGAGGCAGCCCAGCAACTGTGCCAAGTGTGCCGTCACTCGCGACTGCATACGGCGACTAGCGTGTAATTTAATTTAACGTTATCGTAAGAAATCCCTTTCGTATTTCCGCGAGCGGGAGCGCGTTCGGTTCATGAAAGAAACCACTGAGAAATGAATACGACTGTTCAAGATAATAAATAATTTCCTTTATTCTGAATTAATAGGTTTGTTTCTCAAATCGTTTATCGTCTGTTATTACACTCACTCCTCCATCATATTTATTGTAATCATCAAACTACTTTATAATATAAGTTACTTATAAATTACCTTTTCGATTACTTTATGTGTTTATTGTAGAAAAATAATAGGAAATTGGAGCAAAATATAATACAAAAAATAAAATACTCAAACACTTACTCTGTTCTGATTGGATGAAAAGTAATCGCAATCAAATTGGCAATTGCTAGTGTGGTTACAGTTTTAGTCATAATCGTGTCTTAATTCATCGTTCTACATGCAATTCTCGTTTATAATCTATACAAGTTATAGTTTTTCGCGTAGCCTATAAAATTCCTTTTGCAAGTAATGCATTTTTTGTTTTTGTTTAAAGTTAATCGAGTGTCGCACTGACTGAATCATACAGTTTCGTCCCTTATCCTTTTCACCGCCGACAAGAGTTTAAAATTGTTTCGAGACGGCCCGATTAATCACAATGGCTACACGTTAACGGTTCAAAAAAGAAAGCGTATTGATTATATGGAGAGCTAACTTGTTAAAACTTAGAATTCAGAATTGATCTCTTATTAAAACAAAAATTTTTATTAAGTTCGTTTTGATATTAAAAAGTCAAGAATAATTCAGCATATTTCGATAATTGAGAACTGCAAGAAAAATATTTACTTAAAATTTCATCGAGAAGATGAAACCATGCTGTAAATTACATGTGTTTTAACGATTTCTACTAAACGCGTAACCGTAGCACTACAACTAGTGGAAGAAGTTTCTTGCGGTATTGAATCAGAAACTTCGATACTGCACGAAAGAAGCCATCATTGTTTTGTGTTACTTCGTAATTTTCGAGACCGGCTCCAAAGACAAAGGCAGTCTGTGGAGCATTGCGAGATCAAAAGTTCGAGAAAGAAGATACTTGAGAAAATAAGGGAAATGTCGGCGACATTTAAGCGGCTTTTCTTAAGCCTCTAAACACTAAGATGCATCCCTAAATCATTGTAAGCTGGCAGGAAAAAGCTATGCTTAAAAAAAAATAAGAATAACAAATAAACTAATTGCATCTTAACATTGAAAACGCGCCTTTCAAATTTAATTTATTTTCATTGTTTTATATATATATATAT
>NW_017305071.1:2293534-2295496 GCF_001594115.1 Trachymyrmex septentrionalis
TATGCATATTATAATATAATATCATACGATATAATACACAAAAAAAAACGATTTTGCTGACCTATCTAAAGATATAACTAGTTACAGGTATTGTAAATAATTATTATATATTGAACCATCTAAACATTATATACACTCAAACTAGTTGTTAGAAATTTTTTGTCGCATCCGTCGATATTTAAACTTCACATAGTTATTTTGATATTTCCACATTATATTCAGATCGATACTTGGCCTAATTTTCATATATTTATCAATAAAATAAACTTGTAATAAAATGTTTACAATATTCAATGCACTTACAATTAATTCATATAAATTTACATCATATCCATGTCAATTTATACAAATACAGTGACAACATATATCCTGTATATACGTGACGATATTATTGTATGCATCTTTCCTTCATTAAATATTTAAATAATAGCAGAACAAAAATTTAAAATTTAGCTAGTTTCATTTTAGATAAATAGAACTAAATTTTTGCGAGTTATGCTAATTTCATGATAAGATAATAGATCCCAATCTGAAAATTAACGTCGACCCTATATGAACCATCCACAAACGTTGCGATTCAAGATATCGAGAGGATGCCGATAATTATGTTCGAGTTACTAGGACGGTGCGCTCTCGTAACTTCTACCGGCGGTGAAAATTAATTCGAAGCCGTTCGTTGGCTTGGAGGGCGACGCGCCTCGAGCTCGATTGTTATTCCTAGTGCGCGACAGGATGGTTATTACGCCGGGAACTCCGGATTAAATTTCTCGCCGTGAATAAATACCCGAGCGAATTCCTTTCGCGACGGCGGCTCTCGCGGGAGAGTCGCGACCGCCGAACAACGGCGGCGAAAGCAGAGATAAGAGAAAAAGAGAGAAACCAGAGAGAACAGTTGCTGCTCGTCACCCTCGACGCGTTTGCTGGAATTAATTTTCAAGGTCGAGCGTCAATAAAGCCCCCATCGCCCCCGGTCTTACCGTCGAGTCCATTGAAGGAAGGGTTAAAAGGCAGTTAAGCGGGTCGCCGCGTCTTGAGAGACGCCCGAGACGAGAGATAGTTTCCCTTTGTACTCGACACGTCTTCTCGAGATCACAGCTGTTGTAGCAGGCATTGTTCCATGTAGATTATATGCGTCGCTTCCATTTCGCCCTTTATAGATCTTTCTCTTTCTATCGGGACAATAAGTAATCAGGAACGAGTTCAACAACGAGAACGAGAGCGAGTCTCGCGCGTGGCAAGTCGCGTGAGGATCCGCGGCACGTCTTAATTGCAGTGCGGCCGGGCGCATTAAATTCTCTGGACGAATGAACACTCGAGGGAGTTCTTTGTGCAAGAAGTTCCGACCAACGAAGACTCAGGACTGGGGATGAGTTTTCACCGCGCATTTTCATCCCTCTCTTCGTTCTCTCTCTCTCTCTCTCTCTCTCTCTCTCTCTCTCTCTCTCTCTCTCTCTCGAGTTCTCCCGCTCCCTACCTCGCGAGAGAATTCATTCTTCTTAACGTAACTCACGCCGTCCTCCCTCATTATTATTCTTTTTATTTTTCCTCCTTCTCTCTTGTTTAGATTAGCTTTCACCAGGACGAACGGCGGAAATTTGCGAACGGTAAGCGGCTTCTATGTTCGTTCATGCCAATCAATTTGGCGCAGTAGACGTAAATCTCTTAAGCGCTCACATAGACTGCTTAAGAACCTGATTCGAAATGCACCAAGTGAACAGATTCGGAGTCGAAGGTGAGAAAGAGAGAGAGAGAGAGAGAGAGAGAGAGAGAGAGAGAGACGAAATTTAGCAAACTCGTAGTACACTAACTTCTTGTACGAGCTTGAAAGATCCTATAAAGCTCGAAAAAATCCGAAGAAGCAAAAAGAAGACGCGCAGACGTTTTACTTGATCATCGCCATCTTGCCCACCGTCGTCGTTGCCGTCTGATTGTGCATGGCTCTTCTCTCCAATTGGTATTTAT
>NW_017305071.1:2295596-2319007 GCF_001594115.1 Trachymyrmex septentrionalis
CATCTTGCCCGCCGTCATCGTTGCCGTCTGATTGTGCATGGCTCTTCTCTCCAATTGGTATTTATTTGAGCGGAATCGGTCTCGTACGGATTTTGAGAAGACGCATCTGCCGATCCCGTCTTGTCATATGCCTGCAGCGCATCGAGATTCCCTTTGTGAATGCGCATCGCGTCAAACGTCGCCGTCGGCGGAGTTTCACGGTGGAGACACAGCGAGCTACGAGAGAATACGAGATCAGCGCGGCTGTTAAATAATTTCGTGAACCGCTGAACGTTTGCGCCCTCGTCCTTAAATTCCTCAAAGTCCTTACGGCGCGTTAATTATACATCGCACGACTGGGATCTTAAAAACCGCGTCGTTCGAGCGGAAACGCAGACTGATTTACGTCGGATTACAAAATAAGGATTTTGAACGAACGCACGTATAGATGTCCCTATCTTGACTATTCTTTATTTCTTAGAACTAAAAGATACAGACTTAGCAGATATCAAATTAAATAGTTTAAAATAATCTCTACTGTGAGCATAGTGATTATTTATAAAAATTATTTGCGTTAGAAAACGCAGAGATATAACTTCTTCACGATGACGTAAATATTTCAATACAACAAAAATTTTAATGTTCTTTCCGAGGAATACAACGACGTGTAATTATTTTACAAATTGTACAAGTTTCGTCGATTTAAAGTTTCTCTGGCGACTATTATCTTTTCATTTTCGTCCTATAGTGCGTAATCACTGTGCTCATAATAGAATTTATTTCATTTTAAATTATTTAATATCATTTGATATCATATTTATCAGGTCTATTTCTTTTAGTTTGTGAAATTAAACAGTAGCCATTTACATAAAGACACCCTATATAACCTCTCTCTGCGGTACATTCGTATATTTCATATCGTATATTTTACTCACAGTTTTATTAGATAGCTAGTTTTGAAAATTAAATAAACAATGAGTACTAATTATTACATATCCAGAAATGCAATTAATGACAAAAATTGTCTGTGTTCCAACATTCGAAAATATTTTTGTTTCCTCTGCAGGCTTTGAAAAGATATATGTAAGATCCGAAACTTTCTATATGCCAAACATTAAAAAATATTTAATAACTATTTTATAAAATTGCTATAAACTATTATATTTAGATAGTTTATAAATTTATAATTAATGTAAAGTCTCATTAAAAACATGCATAGGTACATATATACTACAATATGAAAGTTCATTTTTATTTGTTTTTAAATTCGAAATATTATCAATTCGGGAGAGATTTCTAGTTGCGACAGCGATTAAACGATTCGTGCCATGACATGGAGAAAAAAAATCAGTCAACAATCGAGAGGCAGAGTGACACGAAGTGGACCGCTCGAGACTACATATCACGCGAACGAACGCAGGGGCGAGAAACAGAAGACATTGTAAATTCTGGCAGCTGTTTAGGTGGCAGGTTCTTAATAAAAGGATATCACCGGCGGTGCTTTCGAGTTCTTTGGATTTTGTGGCGTAGCAAGATGACTCTTGGCTGCGCGACGCGACATGGCGTGACGCGGGACATATGTGACGTGGCGAAGAGGACGTACATTATGCGAAAAACGACTTTGCAAAGATACGCTGCTATATGTGTGTTGTGCACATCTTCTAGAAACATGCCGCAAAAGGAAACTCTCTCTCGTCAACTCCATCTTTTTACACCCTCTCGTCCCTGCCGCTCAACTCCCGTTTCATTCTGGTGATCATCGAGATTCTTCTTTCTACTCTTTTATATACAGACATGTAACTAAAATATTACAAACTTTCGGGACGAGTTCCCCACCAAACATAAAAAAAGTTCATATAAACATACATTCGTAAATTGTTACTGAAGTATAGATCAATCAAATGTTTATTAATGGAAAATGAAAAAATAATACTCATTTATTATTTAATATCATTTAATTTTTTAATTATAATCAATTAATATTATTACAAATAATATTATAAATAATAATAAATATTACTTTTTCATTTTCAATTAATACATTTATTTAAGTTGCGTTTCAGTAGTTTTGTTAACTACTGAATGTGTTTATATGAACTTTTTTCATATTTAGTGTGAGGAGATCGTTCCTCAACTCAGTTTGTCCCCTTATTTTAGTTATATCCTGTGTAAGTGTATATATAATATAATATGTATACACATCCTATTTCTTCGTCTTCCTTCTACGTTTCTCTTACTTCCCAACTGCTGGGGTTACAACTTTTCTCTATACTTCTCTCTGTGCGAGGTTCCTACGCAAGAAACATCTCTACACGGGACTCAACTCTCTTTTCCGTTTTTTTTTTTATTAGCTTGCTTTATTTTTCTTCTCGCCATTTTCGTTCTTTCTTTCGTTACGGCGTATCCTACGGATCCTTCTATTATCTAGCAGAGCTCTTGCTTGACGTGACGTCTGTTCATAGGCTGCCTTTAGACATTTAAGAAATGAATTTCTTGTTTCCCCTCTACTTTTCATTCAGTCAGTATACAGATGTACATTATCGTCTAGTGAGATCTTTCTGTCTGATTATTCGTTCTTTTTAGTAAAACAATCTTGTTTTACCTATTTATCTTAGGTCTGTTTTTTTTATAACTAAACTCGCGTTCACTTTTTGCACAGTAAAACAGGTGTATGCTTAAAATTTAGTGAAAGCAAGAAAAAAGTTCTAATGCAGTCTATATATAGTGTAGAAATAATAAAATAAATCTCTTATTACTGTCAACTGTAAAAAAAATATTAGAGGTTGCGATTTCTTTAAATTAATGTCTTATCTAAAGGTTTTCAGCAATATAACTTTTCAGCAATATAACTCACTAAAGTCATCGCAAGAGGAAATAAGACAACTGCAAGGAAACTTGGAAAAAAGCACGAACTCTATCCCGGCAATGTCGATTTAATCTTCCCCGATGGACTATCAATCCTGCGTTTATTTTCCATCGAGAATATGTCGCAAGACGACGAACAGCTATCGAAGCGTCATGTCTCCGACAGGCGTGTAAAATACACGATGTACGCGCGATACTGCTTCGTCGTTGCACGTTGCAAACATCGTGGAACGAGGTGATAAAGCTACACAAATTGGAACGTCACGCGACTGGATACACAACACCCCGAGCTCGCTCTGCTTATGGCCGTAAAAACCCTCAGTGAAACACTCCTTGGTGCCCAGCTGCTCTACTCGACTGCTGAAATCTGCATGGGAGGACGCGAACATCCGTCGGATGGTTAATCAACGGGATTAAGAGGGCTTCCTGGTTTTCACTGCTCTGTACGACGAGCTCGCAAAACATCTCGCTCCAGATGCACGTACATGTCAAGGTACTCATTTCAACGTTGCTGCACCGAGCTTGTTCTCGAAGAGGATTAGGTTCGCTCGCTGATCGATATAAGCTTGCCTTCAATTCAATTCTCGCTCGTGAAATATAAAATAAAGTAACCTTTTGCATAATCTAATTTCTTGCCTTATTTCGAGAAATAAATGTCAATTTACAATATTCGTGTGATTTTAAAAATCTTATTCTCAATAAATCGAAAAAGTATGGAGACAGTAAGATATAAATATATTTGATGTAACACAAAGTAAAATTTGTTTTATATAATTGGCTAAAAAAAAAAAAAAAATCAGAACTTTACTATATTTCTTTAGAAACGATGTTTAAGTATAAGCTAACATTAATCGACATTGTACAAAATTAAATTTATAATAAAACTACAGTACATAAAATTACAAACTAAGTGAAAATCTTTCATGTTAGAGTAAATAACGTGTCGGAATTCTCTACTTCTTCGCATTATTCTAATAAATTCGCTAGTTTATACTTACAATTAACTAAAATATCAATATCATCATATATATATAACATCATATAACTAAAGTCTATTCATTTTCATAAAATTAAAGACTCAACATATCCGAAACGGTAATAACGGTAAATAACGTTGTATGTCGCAACATAAATTGAAATGTGTAAGTGCATTGTTCATTTTTCTTCCGGATACAAATCGATCCACGTACTGCTTGTTGCATTTAGCATCGAGAGCGTAATACCTACAATTGTTATCGCGGTAGTGCAAGTATTATATATATGTATTTGTTGACGGTACATGAGCGATTAAGAACGACGTATCTCGCCATTCAATTCAAACGTATGCATTATAATACGTAATTTTTACTCAATTCCAATCATGATTTTCTGAAAAATGAATATTTACAATAATTAAATTCTGCAAAATCGTATAAGTATAAATATTTAACTAAATAATTATATTAAAACAATATTAAAAAATCTTCATCATTGTAATTTTTATTAGAGTGCAAATTAAAATTACAATAGAAAATATACATAAAAAAGATATATGGAAAGGCTGTCGGAAAGAACGATTAAAAAATATTTAAAAATTTTAAATATATAAAATTTTTTAGATATAAATTCAAAAATAATTTTGTTAAACCACCGAAATAATTACGTAGGAATGTCAAGCATGCTTTATATTTTAGAAATCAGTTTAAACATATTACATAATTATTTTGATGATCTAATAAAATTATCTCTCATTTGCCCAAATTCTCAGGATTTTATAATAAAATTATTTCTATCCAACTGAATTTTTACAAACTTCAACAAAACTATCTTATTCGTGTAAATACGTTTAAGAATATTACCGTGTCAGATTAATAATTATAATTGAACCAACTGTAATGTTTCATTCAAATATGAGATTTCTTTCTTTCATATTTTCGAATCTGCGTGTGTTTCATAATGCCATTACGGATACACATATGCTAATCACGACACATCATCTCTCAACCATATCTCCTTAAGGTTACGAAGTCCTCTCTGGTTAACAACGACCGTCGTACATCATGTGGCACAAGATAATAATAATAATAATGATAATAATAATAATCACTAGCAGAGAAAATTGTAAGATTTTAAATAACAGCGGTGTAAAGACTCTTTATGTATAAACAAAATAAACAAAATAAATGGCGAAAATGTATGTCTTTTATATTATATTCTTTTTACATCTGAGGAGGGCTCAATCCAGCAGCCGAAACTTGTTTGTTTTATATTTTAATATACGCCGTTGTACTTTTTATTTTATTTTATGTATCTATGACTATTATCTTTAATTATATATATTATGCGACGACTCTTTTTCACCATTTATTTTGTTTATTTTGTAAGATTTTATTCACGTAGAAGTTGCAACTGCAAGTTTATTGTTATAAGCGTTTTGAAATATTTTTAAGCAAATAAACATTGGTAATAAAAATTGCACTTCTATTTTAATTAATTATTTTAATTAATAGTGATAACAATTATGAAAACAAAGGCTAAACTTCAAGCAATTACCATTTTATATTCTCATTATTGATATTGTTAATGTAAATGTTCAAATAATTAGTGTTGTATGAGATATAATCTACTTTGTAACATAATTCAGAAAATTAGTCATATGGTTGTGATCATGTAATTCTCTGCGTATCATATATCCAAATATAAGGTAATCCCATATGACCCAGTACTCAATCTGACCTACTCGCTGTTTGTGGATAATACGCACGCTAAATTCGACAGATAGCACTAATAAGTCGTACTGTCTCTCTGATCCGATTGCATCAGTTTATCGTTCAGTTTGTTCATTCTGTCATTGTCAGTAAAGCAAAATACAACGTCATAAAGTAATATTTCATAGATAAGTAATAATTGCTTTCTATAACTACTAAGAAATGCTTATCAATTTCTCTAGTTCATATTATTGTATTTTATCTCTATAACACTGCATTTAATTTATATTTTCGTCATAACATTTTGTTTTATAATTAAAAAAAGAAAAAAAGAATTTTTTATCTTGAGAGCTCAATTTATTTTATTTATACAATTTTAAAAGAAAGAAACTCTATGGCTGGTATTCATAGTCGGATCTTACATTTAAGACCGTCTTAAGTACTAGTCTTAAGATGTCCATTCATGAACCAATCAGAGAGCCGCATTAGCATCTTAAGACATTACTTCAAATAAGAACGGGCTATGAATACCACCCTATGTGAAGTTTCTCTTAAAATTTTCATTATCCTGTAAATTATCCTGTGTATCCTGTAAATATTTAAAAATATCTCATATTTTTTTAATATTCAGAAATACTTTACTTTCTCGAGTTTAACCATCAATTTTCAATTTTGGATTCAGCAAAAAATTAGAAAAAAATTGCAAGACCTAGATAGGTCATATAAAGTCTTACTTTACTTTGTTTTTTTTTTTTTTTGACGACTCTGCTTTAGTGCACAAATATGCCAGGAGAAAAGCAGAACTTAAGACAATTGCATCACCTGAGTACGGTCTGTGAGACATTTCCGATCAGTGTGGATGGCGGCAACCTGTCGGTGCCAGAATTGATTAAGAAGCGAAAGGTGAGAAGAAACACAGATGCGGGTCACGCACGCAACTGCACATGCTCGTACGAACGACGGACAGTTCCGCAGTGATTGAATTTTTCAGCTTTACTTCGGGAAAATAACGCGGAAACTTTCAACAAGCATCGGGCACAGAATGTAGTCTCCGGAAGAAAAATCTCGCTTCACTGAAAATGGGCGAAAAAAAGAAAGAAAGAAAAAAAAAAAGAGCGCGTACGCGTATTCCGGCGTGTTCGGTGCGTACACTTACGGAATAGAGCAAATAAGGGAATCTGTTGTGGTCCCCTTGCGGATTCAAACGATCGATTATTTGATCCGATTGGTTGGATCGTGGGGAGGAATGCGAAATTCGAATTAGTCGCAGCGGATTATGTTACAATCCGTTGTATCAAGCGTCGAACTTGAGTATACGCGCACAATATATGTATCTGTCTTTGTATTGTAGATGCGTGGCATTATGGTATTTAGAATGACGTATAGAGCTGAAGATGTATATACCAACTATATTACTTGTTACTGAAAAGCGATGAAGATCGTTGAAGACATTCACAGATAAATAAGAGTAAGTGTCTACACATACGAAATGTCGAATGTTTCAGTAAAATAAAACAGTAGTGATTTTAACTTTGAAGTAAATAGGTGATTTAGAGATACAAATTTGGTACATGGGATGGTTAGAATATCCCCAAAAAAGTTTCAATTTTATAATTATATTTTTTACTAATATATTTATATGTTATTGTTAAATTTATACGTTAGTTAAATCATTATAAGATAAAAGAATTTAAAAATAATGAACTTTAAGAGATCTCTGGACATCCAATACTTTTTATTCTCCTTTTTTTATTCTTCTTAGAACACAGGTTTAAAAAAAACTATACCTGAGGTACTATGGCCACCTATTCACTGAAAGGTTAATAAAAGTTTAATAGTAGTCAATTCTCGAAAAAGGCTATACGTAGACAACATGTTCTACTTTTATTTTTTCTATTATCTAGTCGAATATAACTTTGAAAAAATTTATATATTATATATATATACACACCTCGTATAAGTTTTAATAAAAATATAATTAAACATCATAGTTTCCTTCTGTATATAATTATAAATATTTTCGTAATTAAGCTATTAAACAGAAATATCCGCATTGAAGGAAAAGAAATAAAACCATGTTATCTGTTTTTATCGAATTTTATCACTCATAGTTCAAAAATTGTCGATATTTCGTTGTCTCGATAAAAAGAAATCAGAGATTGTATCTCTGATATACTTATATTAAAAATTCTCAATAATTCACACAGTACAGTTGGAAAAAATATTTTGGCGAGTTAAAATAATTCGATAAGTTTCATTTAAAAGAAAACATTAAACTAAATTTCTGTAGAATCTTTAAATAAGAGAAATTGTGAGAAAGTTGAGATGGTCTGCTATATCATGAACGTGCATTCTAGTAATTCCGTACATATAGAGAGACAAGGACTGAGTAAACCCCACGTCAACCAAACACACGAGACTACGTTAAACTATGACGAGGAGATACCTCGGAGTTTGTCAGTCAGTCGTCGACAGGATAATCGATACCGGTGTACGTAGACAATGCAACAATACAATGCGTTCCGCATCACGCTATCCGTTTATACTCGCTCACGTATCGATCCAGCCCGACCTGATACTTCGCGGTATTCTTAGACGGGAACGATACGTTTATCGTCCGCATCATCGAGCACCCTTGAAAACATCCCCAAAATAGCGAACGGCGTTAATGCGAGGCGACGCGACGTACGAGCGTTTTCGCACATTACTTAGGCTTCCAAGATTGGTGACGTGAATGCGAGAATTTCTGGGCCCATAACATTCACTTTCTTGAAAAACACGTCAATCTTTCGGTAAGTCGGGCATAAACAAGTGTTTAACCAAATAACGCTGTTACTTTGCGCGTTCGACCATTCGCCACAAAATTGTTGTTTCGTATTATAACGCACATTTGCTACTACAATGTAATTCTTGTTTCGTCCAACGCTGAATCACGCGATTCTCATGTTAAATAGATAAAATCCTACACATACAGAAAATTGTAAAAAAAAGTCCATAAGCTTGATTATCAATTGAAGATACAAATCAGTATAATAAAACCTTAAGCCGCATTAATTCTACAGAATGTCGACAGATAAATATAAATTTTTTTATAGTACTAAGCTCTTTTTAGGACAAAAAGGAAAGTGTCAAAAAAATTAGTCAAAATTCATATTAATTTTGACTTTTGTTACCATCTTCTCAATTTAAAAGAATGATTTTTTTAAAGATTGTGGAATAAGAATGACATTTGACAAAAAAATTTAATTTTTGTTCAGTTGTCAATCTTAAAGTAAGAAAATAATATTATAAAATCAGCTTTTTAAAAAAGTTTTATATTAAAAAGCAACATACTATCTCATCAATCGATTAATTACATTTAAAATAACAATATTTCCATTTATATTTATCTTTTTATTCACGGTAACTTATTGACCTAAAAAGATACCACAAGGCGGCATCCGTGACGGAAAAATGGCGTCTTTCCCACGAGTGTCTCAGACAGTTTTACAATAATGTAGTCAATTATGACGATGTGTACGATAATCGTCGCACATCGCAAAACCCGTCTCTCTATCTGTAACATAGCATTACAAACGACCCTAATCGTGACTCTGAATAATTCAGAAGTAAGTTGACGCGCTCGGTTATGAAATCGTTAGTCCTCGTGAATCAGATTGTCATACGTTATGGCGGGAATATGTGTTTAGGCACATAACTTTCGGCCTCCATCTGAATAATGAAAGGAATATCAAACTGCTTTCTCCCTATTCTTAAGATTTAACTTTCATATATCTCATTCAATCATTCATAAATTTCTTTAGTAAGACAAATATCTGTAATTTAAAAGATACATTACAGATACTTTCAATTTAAAATTACGTTAAATTTTCACGTTAAAAAATTATTTAACTGATAATTTAATGAAATGCCTTTGAATAAATTTAAAGGAGAGAAAATGATAATAAAAAGTTAATTAATAAGTATTCATTAAAATGAATGTTCTTGCATTTTACTATTTCTTTATTTCTAAAAAGACGGATTTCCTTTGCGTTTTAATAAAATAAAACTAATACTATAGAAATAAAAAAAAATGTTACGCAGTAAGGCTATTTTAATTTAAAAAATTCTGATGGTCCTAGACGATCTCAATCGAGTAAAATATTTTAAAGAATAAAATTATAAAACTTAAAGTACTAATTGCATTTGAGATTCTCCATGATAATTCCTACAACTCGATGCAGGGATAAACCAGAACGAGGATGAGTCGACGTGCGAACAGAAGAGGAAAGGATCGATGGCGCAATTTGTCGACCCGATCGTTCTCAATAAAATTGCCAACGAATTATGACGCTGTAGCGACGTAATGCACTCAGCCATGCTGACTTAATCGATCGCATCGGCTGAGTAGCAAACTCGTTCCACTCTCTTACTGTTTTTCTCTCTTATCTTTCTCTCTCCCTTCCCTTCTATCTCTCTATATAACGACATCGCGAACCGTTGGTTCGAGAAAACGCATCTCCTTTATTTCCGCTGGATAAATCGGCATCTTCACTCGGTTACATCGGGAATCCCGATGCGCTGAATTAATCGCGCTGTTTGTTTCACTTTGGGGACTTACAAAGGAAGTATATACATATTATTTCGGAATACAAATCACAAGAATCTGAAATTCTCATGAGACTCGTGTAACTTTCCATGATGATCATTACGAATATCGTCGGTGGCAAACTATCATTGGCGCTACACTCTCTTAATGAAAGTTTTCCTTCTTTTTTTTTTTCGAACTAATATCAGAACACGTGTTATGAAATTATTCGGAATAGATTCCAATCAGAATTGTTCAGTTATTCCCTGGATTTTTATTGTCTTTTCTAGGAAAAACGAAATAATTCCGATCGGGAAATCCATTTCGAATAATTCCATAATACCTGCTCTGATCGAAAAACTTTTTGATATACCTCTTCCCACACATCTGCTTGTCTTCTGTCAATAAAAACGGAGATGTGAAAGCTCTTGATCCATCAAGAAAAAATCAATTATTACTCATTACTAACTTTATATTACTCATTACTAACTTATAAATACTCATTACTAATTTATATATACAGATTATATATATTTTCATTAATTTGTGTATATTCATTAATAATTAATATATTATCTAATTTGGAGTTACTCATGAATAACACAAGCACACAAAATTTAATGTTTAATTTGGAGATAAGGCCGTGATACTTTTGACACTTTTAAAATTAAATCTGATATCTAAATTGCTCCATCACGTTACAATTTTTTTATCGACAAATCGGAAAATAGTTCGATTTTTCAGTATTTTTAGAATCATTTATGGCCTGGTTTTTAATAGGCTGGCTGAAGCAGAGAAAGTAAGTTCAACGATAATATACAAGCTTGTAAAGTTACTATAAAAAGCTAGTAGATAAAAAAATATTGCAAAATCCAGCTACTTTTCGTCGATGAAAAAAATTGTGACGTGATGGAGCAATTTGAATATCAAATTTAGTTTCAGAGCATCAAAATACATAAGAATACTATAGTCTAATCTCCAGATAAAAAAATTTGTTTCTATATCCGTGTAATAGTACTATCATCATCATATTTCGCGATAAGTTCGTAAAGTAAAGGGAGATATTATATTACAAGAGTATTTGGGCAATTATTACTTTCACCTCAAAGCGATTCTCGAATTTTGGTTTCCCGTTTCCTTCCACTCAGAATTGGAAGGCAGCTCGCTCGATGTAGCTCAAGATTGTAGTCTGAAGTAGTAGCAAGCTACTTAAGCAGCACAACTCCTAGCCCATAGTGTACTCCACTAGTCCAGCATGTTTGCAGAAGCAGGGTTTCCGAACATATCGTAAGGCAAAATCTCTAAATGCACTCCTGCGGCTTGCACTATCGCCCGCGATCTCCCCGGGATTCCCTTAGCGCAACACCAAGAATATACGCCGCGGGTGGATGTAATAAAATATGTACGTCGCCCCAGGAGGAATACCGACGCCCGCGCACGTGTATGTCACACGTTGAAAGTTCCCTACGTGAGCACGAGTTCCGTGGCGTTCAACGACTACTGCCTCGACGAAGAAGAACAGCTTCTATACGAACTCTGCCAGTTACCAAGTCTTGACTCGAGGAGAAGACACGATCGGCCCGATCGGCTCGTCTTTCGAAGCGGAGTTTCCGGAACGGAGAAAATCCAAGCACCCTCGAGCGTCTTCGACAGTCCAGGAAGTTCTGTGACGCGTAACCGACATGCATTCCGACGATAAAAACGACGAAGACAAACTAAAATACGAATCAGTTTTCCATTGTTATCGAATCATGGCATTCAGTATTCCATTGCAATAACATTCTTGCAGATGATTTATTTTATTATTGAATAAAGAAACTTTCTGGACTGTACTGCAAATATCCTGTATAAATGCTGAAATAAATGTAAAATCTAGGTCGATCAATGTCACTCTATCGAATGCTAAATAACGTGTATAATATTGAAACATCATTGTAACGCATATAACCTTGCATTTGCGCACACACATACATACGCGCGCGCGCGCGCGCGCGTAAAAATACAGAGTTATATATAGTATTTCAAATATATTGTAAGATGAGATAAATATTCGATAAATAAATGGAAATATCAAATAATGCAAAATCAAGTTATGTTAAAGATTTATTGTTAGAATTCATCAGATTTAGCAAATAGAGAATAATTTTTATAAATATAATAACGTCATAATTAGATTTTATATGACATTATATTTACAGTCACGCTCCAACACATTACACTGTCTGAAGAAATCACTCTTGAGAATAATACTGTATACACGCACCTCTTTCTTCGGTGCTTTTTTCCATGCATCATTATGTTATCATACTCGTTATCGTTACTTTTTTCATCATTTTTGCAACAGCGACATGCATGAAACAACTTAGAATTTGCGCGAACCGATCTTTCATGATTTCGAAATATATTACTAGCATGGTGAAATCTCTCACCCTCGAGTTTTACGAAAGTCGGAAAGTAAACGGGAGGCACGCGCAAAAGATGAACACCGGATCTTTTATTACGTGAGATCCTTTTTCTCATTCGCTCCTACCCTCGTGAGAGAGAAATCAGATTAGACTGGACCGGATTAGATTTACTTCGTGTTTCTCTCAGGCTGAAGTCTACGCGAAGTAGTTATACATATATATACTTTAAGTATAAAACTAAAAATGAAAACTGTAAAAGATTAAATTTATAAAAAGAAAGGAATAAGAAAAATAAGATAGTTTTAGATAAACTCTAGTAGTTTATTACAGATATATATATATACGAAAAATTATCAGACGAGTTTTTCTTCATGATATAACAAATTAAATTTAAAATTAGTATATAGCAAAATACTCGACTATTAAGGCTGTTTATCTCTGATTGTGATGTTAGAAGCGAGAAAATATAAAAATTCTTACAAATTATATTTGAGTAAAAATATTTTTATATAACGATATTTTTTTATATATTTTATAAAACAATATTTACAATCGACAGAATAGATTTATAAAATATTGTATATCGAAAACTATCTTTTTGTTTCGGAGAAAAAAAATTAAATTATATTTATTTCTATATACGTATTATTAATTTGACAGCTTGTCATAGCTGTGAATATAATTTATTTCGTTTCTTATGCATAATTTATTTTCAAATACATGGTCATTTATTAATTAATGAAATTAAAAAAATGTTTTTGGGTCAGTTTTATCGATTCTGTTGTTTTAGTGGAATGTATTTTTATATTAATATATATATTGCAAGAATTTTCGTTATATACTTTCTCGTTTCTGACGTCACGATGTGAAATAGTAGTGGTAAATGAACACAGGAGCCGTGAAAAGTCAATAAAGATTATCCCGAAATAAAGAAAACCGTCTTCAAGACAGTTTCAAAACGTCTCTCAAAATATCTAGCAGTATTATAGAACTAATTAGTGAGAAACTTTGTCAGACAAAAATTTAATTTTAAGAAAGAGTCGAATAATTAAGCAATTAATAATGAAATACATATAAAAGATCTACTAAACAGAAGAAAACACCTTTCTCCCGTAAAACCGCAGTAAAAATATACGAAGTTTATGAAGCTGTCTCGTGCACGAAGAGAAGACGGCAAACTATCTCCGTCTTTCATTCTTACAAAGAGAAGAAGAGAAATACAAAGGGAAGGAGAGAATGAGAGATATGTCACGACAGCACGAAGGAGCCAATTAGTGAGGATGCACCAAGTCACTCTCGTAGTGCGGGCCGTGTTTTGCATTCGGCACGCAGAGTGCATTGTGCATCTCTAGCATAGTACTCGTGCCGCCTCATCCGACAAATTTTCCTGTGAATAGCTTCCGTCCGTATAAATAGCGTGACGCCGAGCAACGCGTGAAGTGCAGCAAGCCTCACGACGAGAAATTCGCATGCGCGTCGCTTCACCCGTTAAAAGCCTGTTTGGATGCAACAATTTTCAGGGAGAAACGCGCATACAACCCGTAATGTGTTTTTAACACGTTCACTCTAGCGAGGCACATATGTATGACACTTCCATTCGAGTAATAGATTTAGTATCGTATACGTGTGACATATAATAATGAATGTCAGCTTGTAAATTTTTAATTTCTTTTTAAATAATTAGATTTAATTAACATGCAAATGTGTTCTGTGATAATCCTTGTGTGATATACATTAAACGAGAAATGCTGATTTTTAGCACTTATGTACGTATCAAACATTATGCATTTTGGAGTTTCAATTTCAGAAAAAATATTATATATTATACTATCGTAGATAAATAGGATAAACAAAAAATAATGTTGTGCTATTTATTTAGAAATTAATATTATATGAGAATAATTATTATAGTTCTGTAATGCGTGATGTTTGTCTTTTAGAAGATTAACGAATTTCACATTACATGTATAAATCACGAGGCGATATTGCGTGTAATGTTAATGTTTGTTTAAATAAGGATTCGAGGTCGCTCTGATTTCAGTGAGCTCAAATTTTGATGCTGTCAACAAATGACTGTATAACATTAACCAATTACAATAATTGATTTCAATATCAAGATTTTATATTAATATAGTACTGAAATTTCAGTAATGTAACAGATACCGATATTCCGATAGTAAGCATGTAAAATGATATAGACAAAATTTGATAAAAATGTAAAAAGAATTTTTATAATTTTGAAAACGCAACAAATTACATACTTTATTTTTAATTGGGACAAAAAAGAGGTTTTTTAAATTATAATATTTATATACATTTAATTTTATGCAATTATCTGCGTTTCCAATAGTTTTTTTGTCTGACATTATTTTTATTTCAAGCTATCTTTTTGCAATATCAGAATTAAATTTCTCGAAATTGATCTTCTTCTATTTTTCTTTTTTTTATTCTTTTTTGAAAGATCCGAGAATTTATATCAACAACGCTTATTGCTATTGTCCGTCCGATTTTGTCAAGACCAACGATAGAAGCGCTTTACGGCGCGATTGTGCTTTTGTTTGTTTTAAAGTCGATCGTCTTAGCGGTTTTCCGGTGCCGCGAACAGCTTCCTCAGCCCAGCGCTTCTCTCGATCCCTTTAGCCTAAATGAAACAGCACCTAATCCCGTTATCCGTTCGCGGATTCTATCTGTATGTCTCGCACGCTACCTCCTATGTCCTCCTAAGGTTCTCCCAAAGGACAACTCCATCGTGAGTTTATTGCACTTTGGTGAAATGTCGATAAAATAAAATGTCCTATTACCACAATTTTCTATTCTCATCATGTCGATTGAACGTGCATTAACTGCGAACTTCTTGTTATCCTCGCCACAATGAGCGATTATAATCGTAATCTTAAATTATCACATCCCTAGTGCTTTTCACATTTGGCACGATCAGCGTTAGTGCAGCAATAAATCAGATTTTTTCCGAACTCACTCTTGTAAAAACATTGATAAATTAATGAATATTCCCGAAGTAATTTCGTTTTTACAGTAATCACACATGTATGTGTTTAAGAATACATAAGCCGATTAATACAATTCAATTTATCAGAATAAGAGAAGTCCTAAATTGACAAAAATATCTATAAATCTAAAAAGCAATTGTTAAAAAAATTTTTTAATTTTTATTGAATAAATATATCTGGATTATATAATATTAAAAATAAAATATACATTTTTTTATCAGAGGAGATATATATTCTTAAGAATACGAAAAAAATTGCAAATAGTCTTTTAAATCAAGTACGAATGATCTATATATATCTTATTGCAAATACATCTTACAAATCCGTAATTATTTTCGTGAAAAGATATTTAAAATATTTATCAGGCAATCCGAAACATTGTCCATCTATCTTACAGACAAAGTGTCAATGTTCTCTCTCGCCATTCTAAAAATAAGAATATACGAAAGAAACCGTTGAGACTCGCAAAAAAATCTTACGCGATAATGAGACGCGCAGAATCCAAGAACTTCGAGCTCTTTTCTAGCTCTTTTCTCCATTACAACGATTTGAGTTTTCTCGGCAAGACACGATGATTCGTGCAACGATCACTGGCGTGTAATTTGCATTGAAATTGTTCCTCTTGACGCGTTTATATCTCGCGTACTTTAAGCAGCGCGAATGTAATCCTCTGCATTGGCGTAACTAGCCTACACATTTTTATAAATAAGAATAAATGTATATATAAAAAAAGATAAAATTTATCTGTAATAATATAATATACATATTAATATTATCCAATATATACATTAGTATCTTTACATCTTATTATATCATATAGTATATTCATATTTCATTTATTAGCGATTTACTTCACTATTAATTTTTTAGTTCGTTTAAAATATTTTCATTCGGCATATACAATAATTTTTCTTTGGAACATTATGCATAACAAAGTTATTAAGATCTCAAAAAATCAATACTAATGTTCTCTTTTGTTTAAGTAATTCATAATGGATGGAAACTACAATATAATTGTACATTATAGAACGTATACGAGTATAAGATACTTTAATATAAAAGTCTTCTTAAAAAAAATGTTCATTTTCATTCTAATATGCATTATAATATATGTATAGACCGATCCCTCGAAAGTAGTAACAGACGGCAAGTGAGTTAGCAAAAAGATCACCGCGCCGAAAGTAGTGGCGGACGTCGATGGTCAGACGAGAAGACCTCGCGTGGAAAGTAGTAACAGACATATATGGTCAGACGCGTAGATGGCCGTGCCGACAGTAGTACGGCATGTCCGACGCTCAGACGCGGAGATGGTCGTGCCGAAAGTAGTGGCAAACGACTACTTGTCAGACACGGAGGCTGCGGCGCCAAAAGTAGTAGCGGATGCCCAGCGGCAAACTGCATCGAAAGTAGTAACAGACAGCGGCAGCTGAGACTCTCTCGCTTTGGAAGAATATCCCCACGAGACATCGACACTACGCAAGAGAGCTCGACATAACGTCGTTCCCGCTTTCGTCTTGCCGCTCAGGCTCCTTTCGTCCTCTTCTTTCCCGCACAAAGTTTTTCGCATTCAACAGAATTGCTGCGAGGGTGAGCTCGGTAATGGACTTTTTCGTGGTGATACCGAACAGTGCACAGGTGAGGAGAAAAGCGAGACGGACTCTCGTTAAAAATGTCGTCTCCTGATAATCGTTTGCATTAAATGTGCGCATAAATGATTCTCTCAAGAACGCATCGCTTGTCGTTGTTAATGACACATTATCAGGGGGATTTACTCGTAAAATGAAATGAACTTACAACGAGAATCTTTTCTACTACTATTTTTTAAAATCATATAGAGGAAAAAAACGGTTGCAATACTTTTAACTATAACTTAGTCGTTTTTTAGAAGAATTATATATAGATATGATTATAATTGCAATTGCATTTATTGAATAAAAACGTTAATTTTATTTACGTTTACATCATGATATTCTGCTATATTAATATTTGAAACTATCATTTATAGTACCATTTTTTCATGTTTAATAGAACTATCATATATAATAATTATTATTACTCTAACATTATAGCAATAATAGTAATCATAAAACTGGAGTTCTTAATTATTTTACTATGCAATTATAATCACTAATACGAAACACTTTTCTCTCAGTGCATATAAATATAAATATATTGCATAATTAATTTAAATTTAAATAATGACTACAATTATAAAATATTAATAAATAAGAAAATTAATTTTTAAAAAATATATAATTACTTGAATTATATAATTAATTTGAATTTATTGTTTCCTTAATAAATAATTTTTAAAAATATTTAGATCTCATAAAATTTATAACAGCAATGTTTCATATATGCTGGACAGTATTTCTAATGCATATATATTCTCATGTAGATCTAATCTTAGCCCTCCGGTATTCTCGACGCGTAAATTAGTTTGTCGAAACCATCATGGTAATAAATCTATGCAAACAGATCCAGTAGTTAAACAAGAAAGCATTTGTCTCGTAGTTATCATATATAAACGCAAACAGACCTTAACAATTCTTACATAAGTACGTACCTTTCATAAGTAACAGAAAAATTAATAGTAAAGATACATAAAAATCACAGAATTATGTATTAATGCATTATCAAAATATATTTTAAGTACATACTACATTTGTCAATACTTTGTAAAACATTAATACAGGATAAAAATTTTCCGATAAAAATTTGTCATCAAATATAATATCAAATATGAGATATGGGTATAAAATAAAGATTTATCGTTAAGGACAATATGATGAGCTCGCAAAATTTCAACCCTGTCACAACATCCAAAAAAGATCGAAAGCGAAATGCAGGCTGCATTATACCAACGAACGCATAAAACACATGTATACGAAAGATGTCGCGTTAAGCGAGGAAGATCATTAATATCACGAACGTCGGCGCAGCCGAGGCAGACCGACCGAGATTGTGTGTCCTAGGTCGCTGTTTCTTTCCCTGCAAAGTTCCCGGCTGCATAGGAGCAATACCAGCGTGATGCAACGCGGTGAATCGTGCACGTGATTCATCCCTCCGGTTTTTCTTCATTCCGCCCTGGCTAATCCGATCTCCTCGTTTACGGCCGATACCGAGAAAAACGGGGTAGCGACCCTCACTTGCCGAAGCACGTACCTCGTTGAGCCCCTAATTCGTCGTAGCTGCACCTCGCGCAGCTCTTCACTATTCTACCTTACAATCAAACTCTGTCTGCGTGGAAAGCCTTTAAATCTAACGATCTACGATTCTTCCGCAAGCCCGCAGCTGTTCCATTATGGTGATCCGCAAAAGACGAATAGAATCATGATCGTGAATGGATATCATGAATCAATTTTCAAAGAGTGTGATATGATAATAAAAGAATTACGAATTTGATTTATTACACGTTTTTATAGAAATAATATGCTAATGACATTATATATTTATTTTGACATATCGAGCAACCCTTTCAAGTCAACTCTATTGAAAACAATCATTGACTTCTAAAAAGAGATATCATTTATTTAAAAAAAAATTAATAACAAAAAATTAATATATTTCTAATTAAATAAGAGAAATTATATTTTTTGGTCAAAACAGATCTAATTAGTGCTTAAATATCTGTGAGCAGAATTTATATACATATCTGATTCTGCAAACAGCATCAAAATTTTTTCTATCTTGAAACATAATCATGAACAGAATCAAAGTAATAATATCACATATTAAATTGACAAGCAATTTAATAATTATTAATGCTAATAAGTCATCTTCAAGAATATTAATAATCTCTGATATTAATCTTAAACATAATTTATTGCAAAAAATTATCTCAGTCGGAATTCGGACTCGGATCTCTTGTATTCCGTACAACTATCCTCACTATTCCACCGAGACGTATTTGTCGCAATTACAGAAATATTTAAGCACTATAGATTTAACTTCGATTCTAAATGATTCCTAGAAATAGAATATCTCTTATTTAATTAGATTTATTCAGTCAATCTATTTAAAATTAATAATTCGTTTAATACATTTTTGGTTATATATATAATGTTTCTCTACTTAATTTTAGAAATCGATCACGTTCGTATACACTAATTTTTTAATAATTTTAAAATTATAAACATGCTATCTTTAATTAACATTACATAACGCGATAATGATTCATAAGTCATTTACGCTCACATTGAAAGATTTTAATAAGAAAATATTCTCAAAGCTATTAGTAGTTTTGGATAAAAAATCGAATAAATATTTGTTTATAATATTAACGTGTCAAATTTCAAAGTATTTAAAACAGATATAGCGTAATGCTAAAAAGAAGATACTAAAAAAATTTACAAATATATATAAATATAATCTCTCCGAACTGATCCGCTTTCACAAATGCAATGCATGTTTCGGCTTAATTTTTTTCATTTATTTACTGACTGCAGACGACAACGCCATGCATGCTAATAGACATAGATCAATTACCAATGTTACATAACATTACGCAGATGTAATAATTTACTTTGCATGTTATATACATTAACAATCCGAGTAAATCCAATTAGTACTGCAGATTTAATCCTCTTTTGCTCGCATATGTGTCTAAAAACTAGTACAGTTCTACTGTATATATATATCTCAATAAAGCTGCACAAAAAGCAAGCTTTTTTAATAGTATTTATATACATCTATTCTTAAATCTCTTAAAAATTTGACACATTAATAAAACAAATATTTGTCTTATTTTATATTCAAATATTAAAATTGGAAAATATGTGTCCATACTTTAAAATCTATAATATAATAAAATTTTTCGCTTATTTAATTATTAATACAACACTAATGTCGAAATATTCTTAATAAAAAATATCTTTGTTAAATTCGTTCGAGATTGCCAAAAAAAAAAAATATCGATTTGATTCAACTGCTTCTTCCACTCCATACAGACAAATTCCACGGAAAATTGCCGGCTAGACATGAAAAGCTGGTATGCTACGAAGCTAGCTGGAAAATTCTTTCACAAGTATGCGATGACCGTACGGGTTGCGACGAACCCTATAGGGATAAAGATCTGGTCGAGATGGTATTAACCGAACGTAGGAAGAAACGCGACTTCGACGTGCTGCAAGATCCGAGAGGCGCAATCGTTCCTGTGGTACCTTTTCTCTTCTCTCGTTCGGCCAATTATCCGGAACAGTGTAGGGTAATTAAACGAAACGCATTCCCGGATAAGCTGCAGATTTTCCGCTGAAACTTGGCGTATTACGCTCTCGAAGAATTTGCAGCATTCTAAATGTTGAACTCGTTCGTCGTTCTCAGGACAATCCAAAAGAAGAGAGTACGATGGAATACGAAAGAAAACGTTTCTGGACGCTAAAGGAAACCAATTAATAATTATGTCCTTTCAGTTGAATGTTCCGCGCTTTTTTGCGCTATTATAATTTTATGTAAATATATGTGGAAAATACGATTTTGTTGAAGTATCTAAAAGTTTAGATAGATACACATCTGAAAATAATTTTGTTGGACTATTTAAATAATGCAGAAAATTATGTAGAAAATTCAAGCAATGTTGCAGAAAATGTTGACATTCTAACAATCAGCTTGAGTATTCTACATAATTATTTTGACGATTCCAACAAAATTATTTTCAAATCTATATTTATTGAAAAAGAAATTTCTGAGGGGACCTAAAAAATATCGCCTTATTATTATTTTCGAAAAA
Source organism: Trachymyrmex septentrionalis (assembly GCF_001594115.1). Lineage (NCBI taxonomy): Eukaryota > Metazoa > Arthropoda > Insecta > Hymenoptera > Formicidae > Trachymyrmex > Trachymyrmex septentrionalis. Next base: position 2,316,836 of record NW_017305071.1, read on the forward strand.
TTTTAAGATCATCCTCTTTTATTCTTTTTATAAGAAAAAAATCTTAAATTCGTCGAATAGCGAGTCATACATACTGTCTTCTGGATAAATAAGTCTTAACTCCGAGTATTGTCCAGGATGATACATTTTTACGAGCAATGGTGAGAGGGCTTCTCACGGAGGTGGATAAAGAGAAATGATTAATCATGCTCCGGAGTCAGGACCTTCCAAAGCAGCACAGAGATGGAACAAATGCCGTTCAGAATATTCCAACTAATTCGGTTTTTCGTATCTCTCCGAGCGCAGATATTTTGTTCGGTGAAAATTCGTCCCCGATCGCTTATCCGCTTCACTAATTGCGATCATCGTCATCATACTTTGAATAACTTTCCACAAACTCGTAAGTAACGCGCATAAAAAAAAAAACAGATAAAGCTCAACGCGTTAACTGTCTTGTTAAATCTTCAGTAATTATATAATATAAGCGTAATAGTATAGCATTAAAAATTGAAAATTTTTTGAAAAAATAAGTGTTCGATTAAATGTTTTTTTTTCTAACTCTCTGCCGACACATGAATTTGAACTCTTCCATCAGCAATGAGAATCGGGAAACAGAGCCAATTTTTTAATGCTTCGGATTACATAAAAATTTAAAAAAATTCTGATATATTTCTCAAAATTTTAATAACAAATATTTATTATCATAAACATCAGATCGTATTTTATTTATTTTTTTACAAATTTATATGTATTTATCAAAATTCTCAATCAGAATATCGGAGGTATCTTCAAGTTGTGTGTGTGCCAGTGGAGGATTAATATGTAACATGTGTAAAATTCTTTTACATTATAAATTAAAGTGTAAATAAAAATGTATACAAATATATGTATATCATACACAAATTATCAGAATTTCTGATAAGTGCCGTACATTGCGTTTCCCATTAAATATCAAATAGTCGCATATTTTACCGATGTATTTTATCAACGACGTAAAAGGTGCTGCGTTCTCTTGAAAGAACATCGCCGTTATATCGTCACGATATCATGTTAGAGAGTATTCCGTATAAATAGTCTACTTTATTCAGCCATGCGAGCGAGCGAGCGAGCGAGTTTGGAAGCCATGGGATTGAACCCAAATGTAAACCCCTCACGGTACTCGCCGGCAAACGGAAAACCCGCGGCACCGTTGGTAAGTAATCTCATTTGACCCATTTCCTTGTGTGTAACAGGCAAGCGGAGCCAGACTTTCCGTAGAGAAAGACTCGAGGCGAGTGCGCGCTACGCGCGAAATTCGTAAAGGTGAGTTCTGTACGTTCTTCCCTTCTGTATTCTTTTTTCCCCTTTTTCTTTTTATCATTTTTTTGCTGCCTTTGAATACGTGTCTTTAATTCAAGTGCAATGGGAACGAGTCGCACGGTAAAAAAAATTGCGCAGCGAAATCAAAGAACGTCTTTTTCTCACGGATAGCATCGTCATCTATTAACGTATGTAAATACCACTAATTATTAATATTTCGCACTGCACGTATATCTTGTCAAGAAATGCTCGCAGCTGGATAAAGCGAACACGGGTGAATTAGTTTCGGTAAGATTAATCGTGTAAGCGGTTAGGCTAACCACGATATACTCTCTCTCTCTCTCTCTCTCTCTCTCTCTCTCTCTCTTCTTCTTCTTCTTCTCTGAACATTTTAAAACAGACCCAGACCTCTTATAAGAGAACTCGTGTAATTTTCAGACATTATAATAGTTTTGTTTTAATAAAAAGCTATCTTTTCAATGGTAAGAATGTGTCAACTCGTGTTAAAGACTAACAAATATACAGTCAGAATTTATTTGTTGTATACGTGAATGCGTATATGTATAAGAAAATATACTATAAAGTGAACAGCAAAGTTAACGAAACGTTAGCATCAGTAATAGATCACGGCAATAATCCATAAATCCTTTAGCTGCTAAAAAGATCGTAAATTATGTAACGAAATTTCGAAATAAACAGTGAATATCAAATACAGCGAATAAATTTCTTGACAAAAAATAATCTGCTCAAGCTGTATCAAAATTTGTTATTTAAGATACGAATAATATTCCACGATTCGTACGATGATAGCATTGGTTATTGATTCCAACAACTAGAGCATTATACATACTATCTGGATTTATTGTCCATCTAACTAGTTCCCCCTTTTATCTG
>NW_017305071.1:2319107-2350012 GCF_001594115.1 Trachymyrmex septentrionalis
CAGCATTATACTATCTGGATTTATTGTCCATCTAACTAGTTCCCCCTTTTATCTGACTATCTATCCAATTATCTGTATCTTCAACCATCCATCCATCCATCTATCCATCTACCCTATGTATCCCTATCTCTCTATCTATTCATCTATCCATCCATTCTCCATCGCATGTTTCAGACGTTCCATCAACGGTGCGACGCTGAGACAATCAGATGATAATTATTCGCCACGAACGAGCTAAATCCTATCTGTGTGGTTTCTTTCGCGTCCCGCTCGGGAATTTCTATGGTAATATGGCGAAAAAATCGAATCTACGGTAGGTATATGTACATTCGACAGAGTACCGTGAATGAACAAAGGCAAATGAGGGAAAAAGTTGTAACGGTCAGTGGAAGCTTAATGAAAAATGAAAGAACTAAAAGCCGGAGGTCGTTGTGCCTATTACGTTAGAGATCTCGTTGAAATGTTGTATTGACCACCATACGGTAGTCGCATAATTTCAAATATCATCAACCAAGATATTCATCATTAAGTAAGATTTTACATAAAATTTTTGTAAATTAATAATAAAACATTTTATAATTTTTCACATAACTTTCGTCAGTTTTTTTCTATTATTATAGTAATTATATTACTAATATCGATGCAATAATCCGTATATTGTAAGAAAATAGAATTGCAGTTTCAGATTCTTTCACGATTTGATTATAAAAATATTAATATGTCACACAGAGTTATAAAACGGAAATTGAAAAATAAATTGTATTATATATATATATATATACATAGCTCTCCAAATGTTATAAAAACACGTATGCATTGTAAGATAAAATCAAAATTTATTAAATATTATACATAAGAAAAGGTAAGTTTCAATTAATTTATACATAAATAGCCACGCAACGGGAAAATATCGGCCATTTGAAGTGTCAATCGCATCGATTCTGTCGCGACGCAGTCGCACAGAAGTGCAATATCGAGAGCTATTAAATCTCCTACAAAAATCTTTCTTTTTATATCGACGCGTCAATTCATTTATTCACACTATCGCATATACACAGCAATAATAAAAAGGATATAGATAAGCAAAATATTGCAAAGATTGATAAAGATAATTTACTAAATATATGACGGGAACAAATTCTTGTGAGTTCTATGTGATAATTCGTCTTGAAATACTACGATTTCTTTTACAAGTCTTGAGAAACCGAGTTCATCGATACTAGGTCATTGAAAATTACAATGTCTACCCAATCACTAATTATAAGTTATCGAATTAATATCTATTTGAATCTTTAAGTAAATCTTATTAATTAAGAAAATATAGATAATAATTCAAGAAGAGTAATATTAATGTCAAATAAAATTATTTTAAAAATTAAAATTCAAATAAAAAATAAAATTTTAATAAAATTATTTTGTTTTAAATTATTCTTTAATTTTTTAAATTACATATTATTATATTGTAATAAGTGTAACGTTTAAAAAAGATTATATTGATTACTATAATTATCAATTATTTGATAATTATAATTTTTAAATAAAATTAAATTTGTTATTTCAGAAAATAATTTATAATATATGATTTATCTAAATAATTACGGATTAAAAAATTATTTTTGCAACTTGCTCAGTTTTAACAAAAAAATTAGAAAAATTTCTCTCTCTCTCTCTCCCTCCTTCCCTCCCTCCCTCTCCCTACATAAATTATTTCGAAAAATGTGTCAGTGCTAAATTTATCTTTTAAAAATGTACGCAAATTGACAATTATCACGTATTCGCGTATTTCACACATGTATCGTGAAAATATCAGCGCTGTCGCTGCCTGAACGCAGTAACCGATAAATCAATGAATAGCGAACGAAAGTGCCGTCGAGTTTGATGCATAAGAGTAGTAGCCCGCCGGTTAAAATATTCAATGGATTTCTGGTTCGGCAAACATACGAAAGATTGAACGTTATATCGTGCGGTCAGAAAGATAATTTGTCGTGTGGCCAACGAGAAGCCGAATTCCGATGGTTGCGCCTGCGAGTTTTCGCCGCTCCTCTTCTACACGTAAATACGTCGGCAAAGTTAATAATTAAGAGCGGAAGCGATTTCGCCGGCATGTTCGACGTACAACGAGTTTCTGTTTGAGTAGCGAGACAGAGAGCACAGTTACTCGACGCTAAATTTCCTTGGGATTTCGAGAAAAAAGTTGAATGTGCATGTGCGTACTGTTTGCTCGAACTTTGAAGAATTGGACAAATGCGAAGATACTGGGTATCTACTTACAAATCTCTAAATTACTTTATCTTAAAGAGTATTATGTAAGTAAAACTTTCTGACTAAAATTTCTATTTCTTGAAAATCTAAATCTACCGTTTCTAAAATAAATAATGATTATTTTAAACAGATAATTAAAATGTTTTATATTTATGTTTGTAATTCTTACTTACTGTAATTTCTTACTTTATATTCAAAGCCTAAAGATATAAAAAAATTCCAACATTAATGTAAAACAGAATTTAAAAAATTTTTAAGAATTCTAAATGCAGCAAAAAGATAACACTGTTCAATTTTTAAATAACTTTTAAATTAATTATTAATCAAATTATTTCAAAAATAGTTTGTAAACGAAAAATTATTTTATTCAGTAATTTCATAAAGTAAGCTTAAAAAAAAGTAAAACGTACGTGTATTTCATTCCGACATTTCACGTAAAAACATATGTTGATAAAATACCGCTGTCAATATGTTTAAAAAAAATGTTTTTCGAGAAGGAAGATCATATTTCCATACATGTGTATAATGCAAAATTATTTTACTGTTAAATTCGTATATTAATCTTAAAAAAAATGTTTAAAAAGTTTCACTGTCTCGCTACTTTTAAATTAATATTAAATTATTTAAATATATACCTATACGTGAACACATATACATCTGCCAACATTATATATAAACTCACAGAAATTATTATCGAACAGTTTTTGAGAGTGCTGAAGCAATAACGAATTCTTTTTTGACAATGACGTTTCCTTCACTAACAAGCAGAATGTGCCATTTACTAGTTAAATTATCAACGTTATATAATCCTTTTAATCAAAGAGAGAAAGAGAGACGAATTCCCAACTTCGTAATGAATTCTCGTTTTCTGTATTCGCTATCACACACGAAATTCACGAACATCCATTAACGTGCCGGGACAAAAATATCGGTAACCGCTTTTTTATCTATCGAATTCTGTCGAAGCGGTCAACGTTATGTACGAAAAGCCCGTGATACGCCGTTTGAAGCCGACAAACCTGCAAAACGTGCGCGCGTAAATCGATCACGACTTGAAACAGATTTTGGTTCTTTACCGCGGATCGGTGCGAAAACGATTTTGCGTGCTACTCGAAAGGCGCGAAAAAGAGAGACCGTCAAGCGATCGCCTGCACTGATATTTTCACCAGCAATCGCACTCTAACAAGCGCGGCATATCGTGCAAATTTAACGCGCGCATGTGGTGAAAACTTCACCACGTCGCATATAAAGCCGACTCGCAAACAGAGAGATCGTTTGCCAAATTCGTTCAACAAATGCAAATGCTGTGCCGTGCAATTGCACACAACGAATTCCACGGCGTTGTCATATGCAGTTAAAATACGAGCCCTGCGATCACGTCGATATATTTAGAAAGGACTGATATATACATGTATATGTGATATATACATGTATATGTAAAACGCCTTTGAAGACATTTTTGAATCAGTAAAAAGAAATTGTTTTTATATTACTTTTTTCCGTTTATATTGCTCTGTATACAATATAAAAAGAGTTATTACTAAAAATTTATGAAGTAATGTTCAAAAGTTTCAACAAATGGCAAAATTTGTAGAATAGGCAAGAAATAAAAAAAGATTTTCACATTTTATTAAAAAAAAATTATTAACTCAAATTAATATTTTCTGTATATTTTTAAAAAGTAAAATATAATATTCGAAATCTCAAAATTTACAAATGAACGAATGCTAGCATATCAATTAGTGTTTATTTGGCTATTATTATATTAATATATTATCACTTGTTTTTATAGACTGTGATTGTTTTTTGCACTCTTCTTTATCCAATCGATGATTGTAAAATACAATATTTGAACACAATTTCTAACCTTTACTAAATGTGTTTTAAATTTTCTTATTTTTTTCCTTATTTCTTTACATAAAAATTAAATTGAAATATAGTGCATCAATACTTCTTCGGTTTAAATGTAAAATAAATCACTTAATAAATAAATGCATTTGACAATCAATTAATCAAAAATTTTTTCAAACAGCAGCATTTATTGAAACTTTTAAATTAAAGTTATAATAATAACCAATAAAAATATTCAGATGCTTCGTGATGAAGTGATATTTCAGAAACAAAAATAATTAAGTGTTTTTAATAAATCTTAAGTATGCATTTTTAAGATATAGAGAAATTACTTCTTTTGTTCTTCAACCAATGATCTCATATACTCCATCGTGAGAAAGTAGTTAAAGTAGAGGTCTGAAAAAACATCCCGAAAAGCGGATTGTTCTTCGGAACGAATCCTTCGGAGGAATCGATTGCCTCATAAAACAAATGTCAGAGACGTATGAGTTAAGACGATCGCATCCTATCTTCCTTAAAGAACATTCAAATAGAGCACAGCAGCGGCTTATCGTCCTATTTGCACATATAACGCGGAATTCCGTATCGTTCTTATCCGCAGTCAAGATATGCAAATATCACTTGCAGCTTTCCGCCCGAAATCCGTACTTAAGTCTCGTTGGTTGGCTGACTGCCGCCGCGGGCGGGATGGTGTTAAAGGGAAGTTACTTTCTCCTCCCCCCTCCCTCCCCTCCCTTCTACGGTGCAGTAACTTCGCCCTCATCTTCATGAATTTTCGTGTAGTCGCGACCACAATACGCGAAACTATACTCTCCCCGGATCTTTCTCTCTCCATCGTCACGTGCTTCGCAAAAAAAAAGCGAAACAAAAAAAAAACAGAAAATTTCAACCCACGTCGCTATTATACGCGTATACAATAGCGGTGCAGTGCGAAACGGCGTGAATAAAAGGACTTACTAACGTGAGTTAGTAACCGGTAGCGACGAAGGCGGTGCAACACTAAAGCGAATCTTATGATCTCATTATCCGTCGTACTCTCATTATCATTGCTTAGCGTCATTTTCTTTACCGGCGTCGTTAACTTATTACTATCATTCCCCTCGTTAATGTTTCAGCTGGTATTATGGCATTCAACGATCATTACTTACTTCATTTCTCGCCAGTTATTACATAACCATTCCGTTTAATATTTCTACGGAGTTACATTTTTATTACTTCGCGAGATTAAACGTTTCAGCTTCTAAATCAAATTCCAAATTTTTTCATATGTGGATTATATTTGAAAAATATTCGTTCGGTTGGAAAAATTTAAAGCGCGTAAAAATTTTCAAGATACCTCTCTCTCTCTCTCTCTCTCTCTCTCTCTCTCTCTTTCTCTCCCTTACTTTCAAACATAAATATTAGAAAAACTTATTAATAATCCCAAATAAATTTTTATTTCGTCTTGCAATGAATTAATTCATTATATATTTTTATACATCATCAATTTGCGAAACATTAGAGTTTACATGAATCTGTATCTTATCACTGCAATATGTCTTACAGTGATTTTCGTTTAAAGTCCAGAAGACTAACAGTTCGAGCTCGATGTGGAGAACCGATAGACTTCTCAGATTCCAATTACCGTGAGATTTCCTGCAGAGATCTTGCGAAGTCGATCGGTCGCAATAGACTCTACGGTATTGCGAATTGTCTACGTTATTTATGCAAACGAAACTTTCCCGTGCGTTAACTCGCGGGAGATCGAATTTACATATGCAAATAGTGCCGCGCCAATTCCTTAGCAAAAGGACGACAAAGTAAGCAAAAAAATCGAAACGTACATTCGAGTCTCACCGTGAATCGTCAAGCGTTTTGAACGAATCAGAGATCGATTTAAAATCTTCAAAAAATATAGGCTATAAACAATTTACAACAAAATCGATGAGTCCTAAACTCTTTTAAGAGATCATCATTGAAAATTATCGTCGCAAATAACAAGATAATTACCGATCACTAATAAGATTGTTAAAAAATAATAGCAATTCTCAATTTAGGAAAAATTACCGATCATCAATATTACCAATGAATTATAATTCGTAATAAACTAAAATGAAAAATTATAAATAATTTCACAAAAAAATGTAAAGAATCATGATATTCTTAGATAAAAAGACAGAAACAATTTTTGGAGAAATTATCAAATAAAAAATCACGCTCTTGACAAGATCAGTAATAAATTCTAAATACAATAGCATAAGATTAATAATAAATTATATCAAAATAATGAAGGCTGAATGAAAAATTATGAATTATCTTTGAGAATACAGGGATGAGGTCCACAAAAAATAATTATTAGATGATCTCTGACGAGATCGATAATGGAAAGATGATTGTGCGATTATTCAAAATAACTGTGCGATTATCAAAATAAATAATAAAGAGATACGATCTTAATAAGATGATACTGAACCATGAAGAATAACAGATCATTTTCAACAAAATCGACGATAAGTCACGAAGTAACGAAAATTGCCGGTGAACGTCGAAGCGGATGTTACGACAAGAACGTGGATGGGTCACGAAGCGCTAATATTATACTGAGTTCAATAACAAAATTCACGACAATAATGTCGTTTCGTTTCGACATGGTAGGAAAATCCCATATCTCGTTCTCGCTGCTCGTGACGTCGTAGCCGTCGTCATCGGCCTCGTCCTAGTCGACACAAGTCCGTCGTCCCTCGAGAGCCCGCGACAGAAGTCGAGGCACGAAGTGCACTTCCTTGTAAAACACTACGGTCGTGACGGGAGGAAAAAAAGGACGCGAAAGGGTGTGGCCAGCAGAGGATGATGGGGTAGCTCGCGCTCCCCGGGGCAAGTATTTCAAAGGAGAGACGATCTTCGAGGACGAGGCGAGAAATAAAAAGTTTGCTCTCGGTGGATCAACGGAAATATGGATAAGCGGCCAGAAAAGTGGATGTGAGAGAAACGTGGCTTCGCGACTTCGTCGTTTTCTTTCGCCCTCTTTCTCGCCTACTCGCTTGATTGTTCTCAGGAAGGTTTTTACCGGCGTGACGTAACGTTGTGACTTCGTCTCCGTTGTGCTATTAAGGGAACGGTGCTAAAAAGAATCGCAAGAATAAGAGACGTACCGGAAGCGTCCTCCAAGTCGTCGAGCTTTACGTTCCACTACCGTCGACATAACGCTAACATTTCCGCTCGGCTCGAGTGTTTCCACTATTTCGCGAATGCTAATTAAACTCACGGATTTGGTTGCGGGGTTGGGTTTTATGAAAAAGAAATAAATAGTGGGGGCCGAATGCATTTCATTAGCGGTGCGCTTCGATGCGCGCGAACCGCCGGAACTCGGAAGTCAGTCAAAGGTGAATCCAATTAATCTCAATGCGCGAATGAATGATTTTCGACTGCGCTTACTCTGCGTACAATTTCGCGGAGCATGTAGAGAGAGTTCGGTTCTCATTTTAACGGCACGTAAATGAAATTTACCGCGCAGACGCGTTGCGCTCGAATGAAGAAAAAGTACCGAGTAAAGATACAGCCGCGTCTACCTGTTGTTGTATATTAACGAAAGAAAAATACGCTCGTTATGCTGCGCATTTTCCATGCACATTTTGTTCATCCGTGTATATACATCGAACGAAAATCGTAAAAAGAAATTACGACCATTATATATATATATATATATATGCACATAAAAATATTTCGATGTAGTCGTATGCAGAAATTGTGGAAAGCCACGATTATATTAAGCATCCCAAAATGATTGCTTTTATACTTTTAAAAATTTAGTATTGTTTATTTTTTGAAAATAGAGTGTAAGATACGTTGCATGTTTTATTCACATATTAAACTATATATTACTTTATCTATTAAACTTTTCTGATATTTGCATTTAATAAAGATATAAGAAAGATGGACAATAAGAAATAAAAAGCAAGATGATTAATATAACTAAAAATTAAAAGAAATTAAATTATTCACGTGAGTTATGAAATAAAAAAATCATTTTACATAGCGAGCTAGAAGAACATGTATTTTCGGCTAAGAGGATTTAAATCACTCCGAGAGCGATTAATGGGAACATAGTTCTGCCTGATTTCTCAACTCGCACACAAATACATTTCCATTTTGAGCACGAATCCATGAAAATTGTGTTCAGCTACTCTTGGAACGATTCAAATCCGTTTCAATCGCAACTGCTATTATAAAGATTAAAGAAAGTTCAGTTAAGGTCACTCAAAGCTAGTTTGATCGTTTTTTATTTGCAAGTTTCGGAGCTTTTCCTGTTAAAATTTTTTAATATTTCAACAATACGAAATAATTGTGCAAATACTGACAAAAACATTCTTCTACGTGCAGCTCCCATCGTCGACGATTTAGCCATATTGCGAGACTTCTGGGACAACCTGTACGAACGAGGGAATCACGATAACTATCGTTAACTACTGCTCCGAGTAATGGTATCGAGGATTTCACGTAACGGCAGAAAATTATTAGAAGTTATTACAGAACAATGCCGCCCCGAGGCAATGGCGTCCTTCTACTTCGTTCGAAAATTAATTTCTTACGGTTCAATAGAAGGTCAATGCACGGAATTTTGTAACGTAATTGTAAATCGGTCTATAACTTTGTTGTAGATTATAACAACATGCAGTGTTACAATATTTAAATTAGAATAAGAGATATTATAGAATAAAGGATACAAGATTATAAATAAAAAATTAAAGGTAATAATTGACTTATCCTGTATGCAATGAAAATAATTTCGTATAATTATAGTAGAATTCCTCTATTTTAGAAATGTTACAACATCTCTACGTTTTGACATCTGATCCGTATTTTCACTCTTATTCTAATGGCATATTAAAAGTTTCAAATATTTCTCCAGTTATTTCAGTCACATACTACGTATTTTGAATGAAAAGTAGTCAAATTTTGAATAATATAATATAACTTTGCGCGATAATATCATCGTTTTATGATAATTGTAATCGTCATATTAACTAAATAAGAGCACAACGAATCCTACTTAATTCGCGAGGTGGGCGTAAAATGAGGGAAAAGCTGATCGCACAAGTGCAAAAAAGTTTCACAGCGGGAAAGTTAGTTTTCCGACGTACATCCGCCGTAATAAAATTGAACCTCTCAAACTGAGGTAGAGAGGTAAAAAAAAAAAGAGAGAAAGATATTACAACCGCTAGTCTGTCTGCGGTAATTTCGCTCGATTTCCACGGCAAGGAGAAAACTCGTTGCTTCCTCACTTAAAAACTATCGCGTACAAAAAGAAATATTTAAAAAAAAAAGCAAGTTCGTTCGTGTGTATGTCTCACTCTTAATTTTCATCGGCTAAATTTTTCCCCGGTTTCACGCTGTTTTCCGAAGGCTTTTTTCGATCGTTTAAATCGCAATTTCGCATCGGTCGAATACTCCTGTCAGTTTTTCGCTTCAGATAACTCTCGAGAAATTGCCACGCCGCTTTGAAGAAACGATCTGTGAAGCCTATAAGTGCACCGGCAAAAATTATTCTTTCCCACCATGAAGAGAGGAGATAAAGTGTATAAATATTTATCGCTCTTACGAGCATCGAAAAAGCTCTTACGAGCATCCGAGTCGTTAGATACGTCCTTTTCGTCACACACTTTTATACTTTCTTCACTTAAAACGAGATAGATATACGGAAGAAGAACTAATAGAGAAAAGCAACAAGGTTTAAAAAGAGCAAATCCGTTGTCGACAGCAAGGCTGGGCATCGCTAGGCATGGCAAGGAAAAACGTTAAGGGCTTCGTTGGCTCTCGCTGGACCGGATTGTACTTTTTCGTTGTTTCACATGCACTACGTTATCATATTCATTTAGAATTGTAAATTCAACTGCATGGCTAGCCAGCCGGACTTTTAATTCCTAACCGATAATAATGCGGGTCTCATTCGTGATATCGTTGAAATTATAAAATAAGGACGTATCGTAAACGTCCATATTTCAATTTCCTCCTTCCATCCCTTCGCGTGTGTAATTAAGCTATCAAACAATTTCTACGTTAAAACACGGCCATTCATGCGACGTACACGATTGTTCTTCCGGCTGAAAATCAATGTCTACGCTTCTTCGGAAAACAAGATGCTTCAATAGAGAAAGTTTTCGCTTCGTTAAGACAATGAAATTAACACACGATCGATATTTGATTCAGTGATGTCGGGCACGGGCAAGGACGACGAAGAGAAGAGAAATGCTCGCGTGAACTTTTGTCGGGCAAGACCAAAAAGAGGAGCATCTTTTCCGATAAATATGCTCTTTCGTATAATGCTCGAAATGCTCGAGAGTACATCTTGAATATCTTCCGGCAACACTAACGGCGTAAGCAAAGTAGAGAGAAGATAGAAAAGTAAATAGAGTCAGTCTGATATTAATCTCATATTCAACTTTCAATGTTATAAAATGTAAAGAAATATTTCATACCAATCATCACGCCGTTTCTAAACTTGGGCAGCTTACATATCAAAAGCGGCTAGCTTTTAAAGAATTTTATTCTACATTATGTATACAAACTTCCTGAAATATTCGTATACAAGCCAGTAAACTAAAAAATAAGAAGAGAAAAGCTTGTTAAATAAAATCGTGAAGTAAAAATGTTTTAAAAAATTCGTTAAATAAGCATTATTTATTTTGTGGCATAAAAATTAATTAAACCTTACTAAAATGTATATCGTCGTTTTAATAAAACATTTTCAAAATTGTTTAAAATTATTAAGCTAATAAGCCTCAGCATATTATAATTCAAATGAAATAAGAAAGAGGCTGTAAACTAAACACAAATGTTCACGTCAAATTAAAAATTGTACTAACACAATTAAAGTGTAGAATCAAAATGTCAGTTTCAACTATAATTATGTTAATTGTTTTATTAAAAAATGATATTATACGTTGCAATAACTTTGAGAAAATATCAGTTCAATAGAATAGACAAAGATTCGAACTCGTTAAAACTATATCGGTTTCTAGATAGAAGCGGCGATGTGAAACCGCAAAAGCGTAAGACCTAGAGAGCGGCCAAAGGGTAACAAAGGGATGAAAGGGCAGCACGGGTTAAAGCCGTGTCCGCAGGAGCCTTTCTTCGATCGCCGCGGGAGTCCGAATCGCGCGCGCGACGGCCGCTGCGCTGATAAGACCAGAAGGACCAACTTCCTTGGCCGCAGCATCGTAAATTAACTGCCAGTCGTTTCCCGACAACTTCAACGAGCAGACGCCGAGGGCCGAGAAAGATTGATCCTCGACCCGACAGCGCGCCTCAAGCGCTCTTATGTGAAAACGCGTATCAAAGAGGCGGATTTCAAGGATTCTCGGCAACCTCAACGACAGTTACCGATGTTCGCATAAAGAATCTACATCTACACGTACATTTCTGATGTCGACAGACACGACCGTGAATGCCCTAAATTTTTAATCATAACCTCGATTCTATATTTCAAAAACTGTCAATATATCCCTAACGTTACTTGATTTTTCTGTGAAATAATATTTAATTAAATAGATAATTTTTCAAAGGCGATGAATTAAAAAATAATCACACTTGTCAAACCAACGCTTTTTTCCAAAGTAAATTTATATCTTCATTATTTTTATTTTTGATTCCGAGTTGCTTCATTAAATGCACTTATAAGCTCGAAATTTCGCACGTTCCACTGGAATCGTACATGTACTAAAGGATATAATTTATTTCCGCGAATAAAAGGTATGTAGTACGTTATCTCACGCCCTCGACGTAAAATAAATCCTGAGATATACAGCGTTTGGCGTATATTTCCCCAAGAATCCACCGTATACTGATGTCCTTATCGCATTGCTGCACGCTTTACCGCAGGTTGAATTTATTTAACAATGCGACACAAGACGCAAATTATAAAATAGTCAGTCGTCCTTATCTCGTCTATGCACGCTTTACACGACGCAGCTTAACGATGCGAAGCATTTAACAATGCGAAACAAGGTATACTCTCAAGTTGTTGCTGTAGTTTGGTATTTGTGGTTGTTCCAGTCGGATCTCTCTCACTGTATATATTTTCTCTTTTGCATAAAAAACTAAATTATTGTCAGGACTGTCTCTTCATAAGTATAATTACAAGAAAAACAAAATAACGCATAACTACGAGTTTTTAAATACGAGACGTAAAATACATGTGACATAAATTAAATGTGAATCAATCTAAATTACATTGTTTATGAAAAATGCAATGACCAATATTTTTTTCAATCGTAATAAAAGCTGCAATGCAATAATTAATTACGAATGTAATCTGCTTTTATTAGATGTTGTATGTGAAAACATTAAAATCCAGTATTCGGATAAAACAACATACAATTATTTTATCTGCAGCAAAAATTAAAAAGAACACACACACACACACACACACACACACACACACACACACACATATATATATATATAATGACACTGAGAGAATTAATTTATGCAAATTACCGAAATGTTTTCTGCAAGAAAACAGCAACTGAATTGAATTTTCTGATAACTGTTATCCATAAATCAAATTTATACACATAAAATTATACAAATTTTAAATTAAATGATCAAAATTTATATAAAAAAAAATTATTTACATCTTTTCTTCATTTATATTATTTATATATAACAATGTAACATTCAAAATTTCTAATAAATCTCACAGCATTTAAAAATTTTTATCTAAGAACGTTATCTAAGAACAATTAAGTTAAAATTTTTTTTCGATATTAAAATTTAACAAACTTCGATAATTTTCCATATTCAAATTCGTAATTTTCATTATGTTACTTATTAACATTGTAAAAGTTCAAGTTTTCAAATGTAGGTTTCCTATGACTATATATAACATAATATTTTAAATTAAGAATTTCGAGTGGCATCTATAAACTTTCGATAGAATCCCGAAAAAATTAAGAAACTAAGTCGATTAATCAAAGAAAAACGACGAGTGTCGGCACAGGCTGGGTAGGCGAGAAAACGTTGAAAGAGAACGAACTTCTTCGTCATCGTCGTTTCGACCTCGGGGATTCCCTGAGTGAGTTTGATTCACGATGCACCGACGCGGAATACAAACGATGATTTACGAGAGTCTCGGTTTACCCTGCATCGAGTTTGTGGCTGACGACAACGATGCCGACGACTATCGCGTACCTAGCTACTTTCAAAGGCTCTTTACTCTTTACTCCAAGTACACCAAGATGTTCTGCACTTACCACTCGCTTACCATCGAGATAAGTAGTCGTGCACGCCTCAGTCGCAATTCCGATCTCCTCTCAGGAGAAAAAAAATCCAGACCGCTAGAGAGAAAGAGAGAAAGAGAGCTATCGACAGTGGTGTCGAAATACGACGATGACAAATTTCATCGAGAATATTCGCAACGGAACGACCCATCGCGGGTATATTTGCGCGAATTTTCAGCCTTGTGTCTCTTTCCCCGTGACGTTCGCTCGATAAACAAATCTCTCATCGCGAACCATGATACTTTTCCTTTACAAAATATGGAAAATAATAAGGATAAGTGTTCGAATATGTGTTTTTTTATCCATCTTTATGTAATACAAATGCAAAATATGCAACGATTTCCAAGAAAACACAAAGCAAATCCTTTCAAAATAGAATTTATTCTAAATACGTTTTCATATTTGTACTAAACATTGAGTGTTGCACCAAATTTTCTTTGTAAATTTCATAGATACAAATATCTCAACATTTTTTTATATTTATAAAAAAGATTCTTCAATCCGTTAACTTTTGCGATATTATATGTTACTTTAATTGTGATAGAGCATTTTACATGCGCAAATAGTGAGAATTGTTAAGAAAATCCATTATTAATTGACATTTCCAAACAGTTTCTCAAAATGCCCCTGTTATTTCGAATCGAAGTAATCTAATTGACCGCTTGCACACATTTTTTAGACTTCAACAGAATGGGTGAACTAAATAAAGCTATAAAACATAAATAAAATTTATAAAAGATCATATTAGTTTCCAGACCAAAATGCATACATTAACAAGGCTCTTATTCTCGTCGTATATTCGTTATCTCGATGGAAGCGAACGAGAGTTCGGTGAAAAAAATTGTTCCAACGGACAGAACAATTCGATTATCAGAGTAATCGAATCGGCCGTTGATTGACCGTGAGTATAGAGCCGTTCCACCGGAAGAACGCGTTGGCTATAATTAAAACTGTAACGCATGCACGTGAGGCGAGGTGAGGCGAGGCACGCCAGTGTTCCGTTTCGGAAAATGTAATAGTACACGTTTTTGCATCGCTTAATCGTACTCGGCACGCTCGATTACTTGCACTCGCACGTTTCAATAAACCTTTCGTCATCGCAGGGACACATCCACCTCCAGTCGTTGTCAATATGCTATTAATTGAAGCGCGCGTATAGGCATCGGCTAATTTATACGCCCGAGATGATGTGCAAAAATTAATATCGCCCACATCGCCACATTGACGCCCGAAAACAATAAATGAATTTAGTGCGGTACGTGGACGTGAATTTATCGAAGTCGGAATTAGCAATCATGTTAAATAAACGGTTGCCATTGTTACGCTATTTGAAAAATATAGCGACTATTTAATCTTATTTAAAATTTAATCCTATGATATTATGCTGATTTTTCCGGACACAGCATATTTCACATTTATAAGAAAATCTAAAATCTCTAATTTATTATATAATGTATCTCTCTCTCTCTCTCTCTCTCTCTCTCTCTCTCTCTCTCTCTCCCCCTCCCTCTCCCCCCTCTCTCTAACAAATTTTCTAACATTTCTCTTCTAATATTTTATTTTATATTGTAAATAATCCAACAACCACGATTCGATATCGAATAAAATATCTTAAATAATCTACAATTAATTATTGAAATTCGATTTTTTGTATCTACTCACTAATTCACTCCTACAGCTAATAGAAATATAATATTTCATTGTCTAAAAACGAGAACAATCTTAAAAGTGAGAACAGATTATCATAATTGAGAAATTAATTTATTAAATGACAAAAAATTACGATTTATTTTGCTGTTATATTTGCTATTCATTATTTTCTTCCAAGAGAAACAAAAAATTGAATAAGGCATTAAGACGTGCATTCGTGCATACACTGAAATTTTCGAAGATTGGCCAATACCGAAGAATTTCTAGGGACAAGATGTCTGCATTTGATCTCGGAAAGTATTTGTACAATCCTGAATTCGCCTAGTCTCGTAAAGAACTGGCAAATCGATTTTCGGTCGTACACCCGGTCTTCACATGTACAAACGCAGATACTCGTCTGAATATATACGCATATAAAATACATTCGATGGATTCTATTGGAGAAAAATTCTCGGTTTTTTCTACCTCTCTGACACGGGGACGTTACTCGGTTATTCCGTGTGATGATATATTTTATAATCATTTTGAGCGGTTTATCGTTGTGCATTTAATTGTGAACCGCACTCCAATACGAAAAATACGACGGAGAAAATTCAATAATGTGATCGTGAAGAACACGTGCCACATGCTACAAGAAAAATAGGAATAATAACGAGAAACGATTCACTTTTTGCAGCTCGTCCACCTTTCCCTGTTTCTGTGACAAGAACCTCGCAATTTATCTTGTTCCACGTCGATTTTATGTATTTTATTTTGCGCTAACTATTGCACCTCCATTATCTCGAATAAAGACAGATCTTTTTTACATTATGTGTATCATAATATCGAAATCTAATCTCAGCAAAATTATATTTTTATTCATAATTAATATTTTCCTGGCTAAAAATAACTCACATAAAAAATACGTATATAATTGTATATACTTTTTTAAATTATAGAATATAAATAAAAAATTAACTTTAGCTGTCGTTACATCAAATATATATGAGATTTTTATTTCTTGTTATTATTCTTAAATTACACCTTATTTCCGTTGTTCCTTAAATGTCTATTGTAATGTACAATTTATAAAAACAGTATATAAGTGTAAATATATATAAGTATTCGCAGCGTATTAAGTTGGCAACTCATCAATTCGCGAAACCTATAAAAATTAGTGTGGGATATTACATTATACAGATATTCATTAGCGATTAAAATAGATCTCAATACTTTTAATATTATATAATGACAGGTTACACAGATTATACGGAAAGAATAATTTTGCTAAAATATCCAAAAATATAGTTAAATACAGATCTGAAAATAATTTTATTGGAAAACACTTGTGTAGAAAATTCAAGCATAATGAGCAATGCTGCAACAAATTTTTATGTTTCAGCTATCAACTTGAGCGTTCTACACTGAAGAAAATGATGTTGTATCAACAGCATTATTTTAATTGTAAATAATTTTGTTAATTCACAATAGTACCATTAATGAAACAAATATTTATGCTCTTGTTTTAAAAATTTTATTTGTTCCATTAATACTGTTTATAAATCAACAAAATTATTTTCAATTAAAATAATACTGTTAAAACATCTTTTTTTCAGTATACATAATTATTTTGATGGTCCAATAAAATAAATATTTTCAGATCTGTATCTAGCTAAATTTTTAGATACTTTAGCACAACCATTCTTTGTGTGTTCTTATCCTTATAAGAAATTTCATCGATAAAAACATTTGTGAGAATTAAAAGTGCCTATGGTTTATTAATAATGATTAAGATACATTAAATCCCAAATTAAATATTAAAAACAAAAATCTTTCTACATGAGTTTCTTATAAGTTAAATCCTTATAAATTCTTTAATCGAAATTTTATAGTGTGCATAAATACAAGATTACATTAATCTGTATTATTCATCTTATGATCGAGATTACTCCACTAATTTCTACCAGCACTTTCCGTCCGAATTATGATTAATCCTTTATCGTGAGCAAAACTCCAGGAAAATGCTAAAGGTTGTTAATCGTTTAACACCAAGTAAAATAATTTATATAACGTATAAAAAAAAATATATATATATATGTATATATAATCAAAATATATATATTTTTTAATACGCCAAACTTAATTTTATTTCAATTTGTAGCGCTTTTTAAACTGAAAATTATATTTTATAAAATATATTAGATAAATTTTATTTTGATAAAAATTTTTTTGACGATTGAGCTCGTTTGTAATTACTGTTAAAAAATAATTGGTAAAAAGTAAAGGTTACACTACAATATTTTCTTCTAATTAAAAATTACCATATATTTTTGTTCATTACATGCAATATCGTATATGTGATATCTAAATAATGAAAACCCGCGCGCGCATAAACAGGCATACGAGTGTACAATGCAATCACATAAATACACATATCATATTTAGCAGAAAATATATTACATGTATCGAATCTAATGGAAGCGGCATAGATAAAATGAATTTTATCCATCGCACCGTGTACAGAAAATTTGCTGTATATTTTAGTGGGTCAGGGCATTGTATGAATTCGTAGTCTGAAAAACCGGGCGTAAAGTTTTCGCGTCAATGACGAAGGATTATAATAATACCCCGCGGAAAGTTAGCTGAATGAAACCGGGAAACGAAGCGCGCGTGTTCTGTCAGGCGAATTATTTCTGATCAATTCAAAATTATTACCGTACGTTGCTTTGTTGAATTAAATTATGTCATGCAAGATATGTTGCTTTATCTACCGTATAAATACATACCTATTAATATTATATTATAAACAGTTTTGAGGAGAATTGTCGATTAAATTTAAAAAATCACAAATTTACACAAGGAATATTTAAAAATAATATGTAAATGGGATATTATATATACATGTGTACGTAAAAAAAGATCATCCTATGTAAAAAAAAGAGAGTTTTTTAAGATTTGGGAAATTTTGGGGGGATTATTTGTTTCAGATTGATTGTGTGAATCCGATAATCTCATCGGCTCGCAATTTATTTCTGAAAATTAATTCAATTTAAATGATTGTATATTATATAGTAGTTCAACATCTTAACACTCGGACCGGTAAGGCGCTTCGTTATTTTCAAGTTTTAGTAAAAAAAAATATGACGATCCGTATTAAGATGTAGGTTTTTTAAAAATACTACTAATAATTGATGAAAAATCTTGAACAATTGTAGAATAAATAGTCAAGATTTTATTTCCATAAATTAATGAAAGATTTATGAAACTTATTCTACAATGAAATATTGCGAAAGTATTATAAGTATATAAATTCTTGCAAATAAGCCACGTTAGTCTAATTAGACAAAGCTAAGTAGCAAGTACATAATATATTGAGTTCATGTACATTAGTATAGAACAGAAGATTAGTACGGTAAAATAATAATAGTAAAGAGCCAATGTGAAAGAAGTGTATTATAAAAGATCGAATCAATAAAGTGACAGTAAAAAATTGAGCGTACAACATAAAATAATGTAGTTCATTATAAATTTCCTTACAAATATTGGCCACATTTTCCTGCTCTAATTAGTGAAACAATAAGAATAACTGCAATATACTTTGAGATCAAAATTAGCTCTTGCATCAAGCACATATTTTCATATACCTGTGCTTTGTCCAGTAAATAGCATTTTTCCTCGTTTTGCCAGAAACTAAACTTCCTCCAGCTAAAACGCACAAAAGAATCGTCGACCCCTTTTTTCGCTAGAATAATATCATGACTAAAATAACTACTGTGGCTCTAATTAAATATCACCTGCGGTCTGCGGGTTATTTAATTAGAGCGCGTGTGGATTAGAGCGTAAATATGCAAGTAAGGTGGCTAAAAAGCCTCGGAGGATTCGCTTTTAGCAACTCTGCGAGAAAAAAATAAGATAATACTTGAGTTCTCTGAATTCTCTAGGCAAAATACGTAACTCAATAATAAGAGCATCACGAATATTTCACAGATACCTATTCAAGGTAGTGACAATTAAATACTTCTCTTCGTATAATCATATCCTTGAATTAAAAAAAGAAATATTTTATGTAACTTGATTAAAAACAAACTGTATAAAAAAGTGAAAAATGCATTATTAAAAAAAATGTTAACGTATTATTACCAAATATTAATAAAAAAAATTAATACCATATTTTAATATATCATTCATATGTCATTGATGGTTCGAGTGTAGAAAAGTACGTTTTAATTCAAATAATGAATAAATACGTTTGAAAACAAACGATAAAATTATATTATAGAAAAGAAAAAATTATATTTTTAACAATACATATCGATAATAAAAGCAAAAATCTAATATTATTTCAAAGATAATTTAATAAATTAAAGATAATTAAAAAAACACGTTCTTAATTAAAAAACCAGTCTAATTTTTTCGTAGAAAAAATTTATTTTAAAAAATTCAAAATAGAGTCTTTTAATCATTTAAATTCTCCATTATCTACTTTAATTTAATATCTTTTCATCACATAAACCATTCTTAGAAAGAATTTTTTATCGAGACTTCAAATATGATTTAATGAATAAGAGAGTTATTAGATGTCCTAAACTCGAATTTCCCAAATCATCTTTTGATTCTATGCTTATATAACACATTTCCCAGCATTACTCCTCAACTTTGCTCAATGGAAATGAGCTCACATATGTACACAGGATAAGCGTTACGCGATCTCCCAAGAGGGATTTCTCTTCCTAGGAAGATCGATCGAGCTTCGGACGTACCGTTCATCTACACATATATATTTGTTTGTGGGCGTGTAGCAAAGGGAGGCAGTAGGAAAGAAGTCTTTGACGAGATGGCTTTCCCGATGAAGCTTTTTGCTAGAAGTCTTCAACGTTCGCCAGCTTTTGCCACCGTACAAATGCTAGGCGTATAGTCGCCAGACGACATTTCCACGTTGTTTGGGAGGGAAAAAGTAACGGAATGACGTAAGCTTTTCGATTTGCAAGCCATATATGTCGAAGTTCACAGCTACCAAAGCTATGTTGATTTCAGATGCATTAGCGAACATCTAAAATTATATGTAATTAAACATAATGTACATATTCTTCTTAATGTGCAGATCTATTCCAAGCATTTGCCAATATTTAAATTTAAATTAATATTTTATGAAGAAAATGGAGTAATATGAACCTTACATGTCGGTCAAAATATAAATCGCAGATATAAATTAGAGACGTAATCTCGAGAACTTATTTACATACCTATGTAGAAATATGATGAAGTTGCAAGTTACATTATATGTTACATCAAAGTTATCGAGTTAAACCAAGTTACATCAAATGTAGAACATCCTTCTGAACCTTCATTTGCATCATCAAGATAAATCCACTAGCAGCTATCTCTACAGTATCGATCTTCGTTTGATGAAGCATAAAATGACACTATCGTTCTTTCGACATGATATCATGTAACGAAATAGTAGCTCATGTAACGCGATGATGAGACGGGTCCTCATTTTAAAAGCGTGTTAATCCCTATGATGTTGAGACGCAATCGCTGCTTAAATGATCGACGATAGTGATCATATTATTTTTCTTCACATCTGCCGTATAAAGTAGCAAGCAAGTTTAATCGAAAAAATTATAAGAAGGAACGAGGACGAGAGCGACAACAGCGACGAGTTTTTCCATAAGGCAAGACGAGTCTGAGGATTGCCGTCTCGGGTAATGAAGTTGCAAATCGAAGAACGAGGGGTGAGAAGGAAGGCGAGCGAAAAAATCTCCGGAGGAGAGCGAAGTAAAAGTTCCGAGCTCACGCGGCTAGCAAGCACTGTTAAGTTTCTGCTTTGCATATTCCGCTTTGAATGGTCGCCATCGTAATAATTCGCCGCGTTGCGAAATTCGCCAATGGGTTTCGGGTGAAACTACACCGCGATACACACTTTCGTATTATTTGCCTGCAGTTTCGCGTTATTTGACGGTCGCGGTTGTACAGTTTCTCACAGTATAGCCCGCGGTTTAAGAAACATTCTGCGCTACAAGCGTAATCGTGAATCTAACAAGAATATTCTACGATCGAAAGTTCGTGCTATTTTTATTATTGGTGAAAAGCGAGAAAGTTTATGAAATGTATATATTTCGAGAAAATTATCGCTGAATTTATAATTGATGTTCAACATCGCTATGTATTTCGTTTATTTAGTTATTTATTGTACACATTGTTATCGTAACTACTTTTATGATTAATGCAAACGATTCATTGTTTTGTATCTGCATATTTTATGGCTAGTTGCCTTTGTCTCTTGCAAATAACACCTAAAAATTTGAATGAATAATGTGAACGAAATGGATTGAATAAATGATATAACTAATGATAAACTGTCGCGGCTATTTTAAATTGCTATATAGAGAATCATTGAAATGAAAATGTTATATTATGCTAATTATCTGTGTAGCAGATAAAAAAAATAGAAATTAAAATTAAATGAAAAAAAAAAACTTTTAACAAGAATACCTTACTGATATATTATACGCAAGTAATATAAAAATTTAAAAAGGTTTTAATATGATAAGCACTTTAATCAGTTTAAAAACTAATTTTAATAATTTTTCGCATCTTTTTCAAATAAATTACCCGAGATTATGCAAGTATACTTGGCTATTCTCCAAAGAAGAGTTCTTACGGTAGATAAACCTCTGAGAATCTTTAATTATTTAAAGACATCTGCCAGACGAATTAATTACCTGAATAAATTGTCCTAGAAATCTTAATATCTCTTTTAATATTCGAGCTGTTTAATGTCTAGATTTACAGCTTTGACATAAGTATAAAGCATCCTTACAAATGGACGTAAATATTCTACCTTTAGCAAAAAATAAATTAAAAAATATTTATTTTAATAATTTTAATATTTTGTTAGTCTCCTCTTGCTTTTATTATCGCTTTTTTTTCAAGAAAATACAATAAATTAAAAGACTATATCTTATATTTCTAAAACTGTAACTTATGAATACATTGAAAAAAGTGGTAATAGCTATTAAATGTTTAATGAAATAATTTCGATCCAAACATTGAATGTTCGATTAATGTATTAATAATGGATAATAATTTTACTTGATAATCCACAATTTATTTTTAGATCTACATCTAACTAAATTTTTAGAAACTTCAGCAAAACCGTTGTTTCCTGAATGTTTCATGTAAATTCGAAAGATTAGTTTTCCCGTGTCATAGTCAAAGGAGTGAAATGTAGTTCAGAGAAAGAGAGAGAGGGGGGGGAGAGGGAGAATTTAACATTTTCTTAAATAATACAATTTCGTAAATTTACTATCTTTTAGGCGGATATTTATCCCCACGTTGAAAGGCTGCCGCACTGCTAACACTACCGGCGCGGCGTGGCGTCGCGACGTAACGTTATTTAAATCGTCGCCACGCCGACTAATCAACTTGTTAACTTCGTTGAGCATCCTCCGCGCGGAATGTTGCGTAATCTATCATAATACCCCCGCGCGTCTGGCCGGAATATAAACTTTTCGGCCATACATCACTCCCGGTTATTAACGTTTCGCGCTGCAAGCGACGTCGTGGCGCGCGATATTTGTTTCCCTTGACCGGAAGTGCGAGCTGCTCTGTCGCAACGAGTTCATTTAATCAGCGAAGACTATACCGGCAGTATTACCGTGAAAAAAAAGTAAAAAGAAAAAAACATTTCCGATAGTCAAAATAATTTACTTTGTAAATTGTAGATTTGATTAAAATTTAATTAAAATGGAAAACCAAGTTTTAAATGTAGTTGCCGAACGCGACTTGCGAAAACACCCATAGAAATCGGGATGTTTTCTTCCTCGCAAACGAAAAGAACGCAAACAAGATGTCTCGTTTTCGCACCAAATCGAAACAAACAAAATATTTTTCGATTTCACTCTGCTATCGAGAACAAATATTGTTCATCTGAGGATCTTTTCGACGACGCGAAGTTACTTCGTTGACCCGATCAACGAATATTTTCCGGTCCAGGCATGTCGGTTACATTGTTCTTCCGGCACGTACACTCCGTCAGAATCTCGAACCCAGGCAATACGGCTTAAAGTGCAATAGCGGAAACGAAGGAAGAGATGTGCTATATTGCTTTCCCTCATCGTCGTCAATACCATTACGCCATATCGACGTTCCAATTAAGCTACGCCATTTATCTGGCATATCTATTTCCGTAAACGTGGTCAGATAACGTCGAATGTCGACTGTCGATCCGTCAGTCCATCAGCAATGTACATCGTTGACGATTACATATTCAGCGTTTCCACGCGAATAGAATGTGAAAATTCACTGATTTCTCTTTTCTTTTTTTTTTTCCAAAAGTTCGATTTCCGAACAATTTTCGAAGTTAACAATTTTAACCCGCCGCTTTCAATAAATTCAAACGACAAAAATTCAATATGATAGTAAATCGACCGACGCTCGTATTACGAATACTTATTGTGGAACACTGCATCGCGTATCATATCTTTAGTACTTGCTTAATTACTAAGTAAATCTACGATGGCGTCGTATATCGTATATCGTCTCGTATTTCGCGCTTTTGTGAGATTTTTGCAAGCGTGCGCGAATAAAACGAATGGTGTCCGATACGAATCACGAGCATGTTAAAATCGCGGTAATTACGCAAACACGAATATAAGATGTCCAGATGCTATCACGAGACTTCTCGTGGCTGTTAAGATAAACCGCGGGAACGCGTGCGTGACTCGCGCGATGTTCAACAGAAGAAAATCTGACCCTGAAGTGTGATAATCTCTAGGTATTGTGGTAATGAATAACGCTGTCCTAAGCTTTCATTTTAAATTGTTGTACACGGAAGGAATGGTTGAAGTGTCTAAAAATTTAGCTAAGTACAGATCTGAAAATAACTTTGTTTGGACAATCGAAATAATTATGTAGAATACTGAAATTGGTTGCTAAAATATTAAAACATTTTGCTGTATTGTGCCATCAATGCTTAAAACGTTCTATATAAATTATTGATAATTTAACAAAATTATTTTCAGATCTGTATGCAGGTAAATTTTTTGATATTTCAGCAAAATTTCATTCATTCTCTCTATGTAACTTGAATAAGAATATAAATATATTCATTCAAGTAAACTTTTCTATTAATTGATACATAGAATAAGTACGTATCTAACATCGTCTCTATCGAGAAAATAATAATAAAAAATTATTCAGTAAAAAAAAATTAAATATAAATTAAATATAAATTAAAATGAAACAATAACGTTGCAGAAAGACATTTTCTACAAAATCACAATACCATTCTGAAATTAATAAATTAAAAATTAATAATGTTTATTACACATTATTAAATATAAAAGTGAGTGATATTTAAATATAAAATCAAATTTTTTCAGTAAAATAACATTTTGTTATTTTTGACCTCCATGTGTGTCAACATGTAAATCAATCTATTTCTGTAATTCATTTTAAAGTAAACAATATTCATGTTAACATATGCAATATATGTAAATAATAAACTAAATTTGAGTGAAATTTAATACATTAAAGAGTTAAATTGTTTAATACCATTGTTTTAGTTAAACTAATAACATATTGAGTAGAAGCAGTGGCGACTTATATAAAAATGGTTAAGAATAACTCAAACTAAATATAATTTGACATTAGGAATTTAACAGTACAAAAAGCTTAATATCAATAATAGGATCTTTAAAATTCGATTAATATTCAATATTGTTATATATTTCTAAAATTACTCACATAACTTTCCTCGAGCAAATAATAAACTCTTTTCTGTTCAAGGATGCTTTATCAAAAGGAAACGAGGAATACGAGGGAGACGCAAATAAGCCTGACAAGAGAGAAGTGCCATCAAAATTTCACGGTCCTCGTATCTCGATAACATATTGTGAATATTCTCGTGAAATACATTTCTCAAATTATCTGTATCACTCTCTGTTTAACAAACACAGCTAACAAATTGTTCTCTATTCTGAGTTCTTGACTGATAGGAAAGGAAGAAAGATCGCAATCAGAATACAAATATAGTTTTAATAATATTCTCTCATACACGTCATCGAAATGATTTGACATATAACAATTTTAAGTGTCATTTTTTAAAATTACGTTTCTTAATAGTACTATAAAAAATTCTAGGCATCTTTCACAAAAAATATACGATTACAGACACAAATGTGTATTTCTATACTCGTATCTTATTAATCATTACTACATCTCATCCCATTATTTTCATTTCATGTAATAAAAATGATTTACTCTTATCAATATTATCATTTTCTAAGATACTTTCTTCTGGCATTTACATCGTATCGGATCTGTCTTCGATTCGCCAACGTTCAGCGAACGCGACTAGCGGCTCATCTTCCATTCTATCAAAATCCTTGACCAAAAGGACACGAGGGTGGACAACCTGCTTCTTTTATGTTAAGTGGCTCGCACGATCGACGGACGCGCGCGTATTTCCTGAGGAAATTCTTGGCGAACAAGCTCGCGATCGCGTCAAGCTTGTCGACTCTAAGGAAAACGTACAAAACGAGGTGACAGCGGCGGTCTACAGGCAGATATACAGGCGAACGGAAGACAAGACACCACAACGATCCTACGACAATACAAAGAGAGACGAAGCAGGGAGAGGGAAACTGAGCAAGAAGTTTCCTTGCTCGCTTTTGAGGTTGGCGGGTTGCGAATAACGTGACAACCGATATCGAACTACAGCTCTTTTCTTAGAGGGATCTTGCGAATGTTGTATATACGTCCACAATACTGGCCAGTGTCTCGAGAATACATGTGTTCGACGTAAATATTTAAAATACCTACGAGATACCGCTTTCTTTAAATATCCGAATTAATTTTTCAAGGTATTTTTAGATATCCTGTAGCCCAAACAACATCTTCAAACTATCTTTATCACGCAATATAGGATAAGAAACTGATACAATTTTAAACATAATATTATACATTTCTGAGTAAAATAAGACTTAAATACAATTTTAGAGGTTCAAATTTGGTTCATTCTTATTTCGTATCGTTTAGTACCTATTCATCGTACGATATAATTAGAATTACCACGCTTGAGAATCTCGAAAATTGGATTCAAATCTTATTTCGAAATTTTACCGTGTTCAAAATTATACCATCTTATCCTACACCGGCAAACATATAAATGTGTAAATAATTGCATTATGCGGAGATGTAGGTCAAATAAAATCAATTTCGAAGATCGAATCGTGGTAATATTCGAATATCCGAATACACGCCAGAATTTGAAATCACTTTACAACCATAACAGGCGCATTGGCATATGTGGGATGAGCGATAGCAGAACGGAGCGCGTCTCTAAATTGGCTGCGCTCGGTTATCAGTAAATTAGCATTTTGCGAGGAATTATCGATAAACTCGCCCACTCGGTACGGGACGAGCCACGAACTCGGCATCCAATTAGCGTGCCACCAAAAATGATTGGTGCATGATTTGTTGGTCTCTGGACGGGAATTCACCGCGAGCTATCACAGTCGAGCGACTTGTTATTCGATTGCAATTATGGAACGATACAAAGATCACGTAAGAATAGATTGGAATACGTATGTAAATACATAAATTGAGTCTTATCAATTTCTTATAAAATTAACAGCATAAAAATTAATTGCAGATAATATCAGTTTAAAATCCGATAAAAAGTAACAATCTAACAAAGATGCAAAAAAGTTGTTATATAATTAAAATTGATCGTAATATTTTTTAATAAAAAATATGACTAAAAATAATAAAAATCATAAAATAGTAGAAATCATAAAACTGTAATGTTTTTATTGTTTGTTTCATGTATGAAGTCATATATAATTTTAAGAATATATTTTGAATTCATCCATAAATACTATATTAATTAGAAAACACTATTTCTTCTATTTCAGAAGAGATTATATTTAATAAGACATCTATATATATTTTTTTTTCTCTAAGATACATATAAGTATCGTATCACTGATTAAATAAACGTATTAATGTAATAAAAAGCAGTCGAAATAAAATATTTCCGCAGCGGGACATTTTTTTATTTGTAAGCTTTTGTAAGGAAAATTCATACGCTTGATCTGCGAATAGCAGAGACATTGCCAGATGGTTTAACTGTCGGTTCGCGCCGTATTCTAAAAGAAATACGCGTCGATAGTACGTACCGAGCTGCTCGCGCACACATGTGTACGTAAGATTTACGCGTATTCAGAGTTGAACGGCCCCGAGGGAGAGAGCTCGTCCATTTTCTCGACGGCGTCGACTCACCTGAAACAGAAAGATAACGCCGCGGAATTAATTATGTGGCCTGGCAAGCAGCGATGGTAGCTGCTATCTCCGGATTACCAATTTATTCACAATCAATTACCGCGACTTATCGCAAATGTGATCAACGGTCGCGTGCCTTTAAAAAAAAAAAGCACGAATGTCCAAGGATATGTCCTAGGTATTTGCAATTTCTAAATCTGTATTTCTGTAAATCAACACGTTCGATAAAAAAAGATCGACGTGACGTGTATATTTATCGAATGTAGATTAAAAATGATTAAATTTTTATTTATCCTGCGAATATAAAATTCTTATACAATTTATTGGATACGTTTTTTCGTTTAGCAAACACAACAAAAAGCTTTCGTTTCCTGTTAAACTTATATAACGATTATATTAATATGAAATAAATATTCATCAATATATGTATATTATAAATTCGTATAAAATTCTTGATGATATTATTCATAAACTTTCATCACAAAACGTGCACGTGCGTCAAATCAGGATCATTTAATGTAAATCTCGTTCAAAAAATGTTTCGTGTGAATAATTTTTCGTGAAAACATCAATTGCTACTTCGCTTATTGTCGTTGTAATGTTCTCGTTAGTAATACACAAAAACACGATTGCAAAGTGCGATCGATAGAGAGGAGCCTTGTAACGCGCATCTGTATTGAAACGTCGAATGAATTTTTCATCGTGCGCGCGATGTAATAAATATCCACTCAATAACGATGAATATACTCTTCTCGCGGCGTGAACGCGAATGGATTGTCCCGACCTGTCGGAGGAGGCATTACATTTGCGTCCCGCGTTACGAGGCGGAGTACGTGGGATATAAGCGCGGTAATACATAATTACGGCACGCGGCAAATATATCATTACGTTCTATAAATCCAAACGCCGCCGCTAGCAGAAAGCGTGGATATTAATCCGCGAAGAGCGGCAACGCGCCGCGTTTGCTTTGCCGCGTGGGTGATCGTTAATATTGCCGCATAGGCGCAATGTATACAACGCATTCTGTATACAGTTCGTGACAAACATAAATATGTCCATAAAGTCGACGAGACCAGCTAACGATGCCGCGTTACAGTGGGCGTCCCCCGGAGATATGGGCAAATTCGACAGGCGCGTCGCGCGATCACTTCGAGCCACGTCAGCTTTTCGGCGATGAGCCACATTTCGCCACGCCGCGGCCAATGCGGCCGCATTAATGTCTCACTCTCGTCACGGTCCACGGAAAATTTGTACGAACGCGACCATTTATTACCCGCGTTCATACTTTCGCGCGTACGTTACGCGCGTCTGTTATTCAGACAGTTACGTGCAGGTCAATCCTCTCACGACATCGCGATGTGCCGATTAACAGGTGTCATGTCTATTATATTTTACGTGTATCAACTAATCCACTCACTTCAGTGCAAATGAAAAAATATTCTCCAATTTGTCTTAATCCACTTCAACTCGGCTTTAATTAAAGTCGTACATTCGGTCCGCTTTTTCTCTGCGAGATATCTCTTTCATAATATTCTTTTTATTGTTATTGTCTCTTCTCGTCGTATAGAAATTTATAGTGTATGTATAACAAAATTTTGAATAATATTCCTAATTCCTTTTTAAAAATTGTATTACGTAATTAAAAGGAGCAGTGCTAATCTAAAGATAGATTTGTCATAAAATATAAGAAGAAAAATCAACTTTAGATTTTAAAAGGAATATTTATATTACACCTTCAATTTTTCTTAATTTTAAAATTAAGGACTAATTGCAAATAATATTGCGTGTATGTTAGAGAAGTCGTAAGAAAATAATTAAAGATTGAACATTACCTTTGAATGTTTACTTTGCAATAAAAAGGAACAGATTAAGAATACAAACAGCAGTTGATCTGACGGAAAGAAATGACATGTCTGGTAATTCTTATTTTATTATTAATTCCTATTTAATTATCAATTAGGTCACGCAATCACTTGTCACTACATTTCGACACAATTCGATCGCGATCATCGTTGAAGAGTAGGGTATCGTCGGCTAACATTTAATTTATTCGGAGCCATTAAAAGGTAGCCGGATATTTACGAGCGGTGATTATCGGAAACAATCGCCGCCGCTTCGGAGTACTCGCGCGAGCACTATAAAATCATTATTTTGCTATAATACGTTACATCCAATTCAAATTATCGCCAGAATTACTATCCGTTATTGCCACCGTACGGCCGTTAATTACTATTCGAGAACAATAATTTATACGCGTCCGTGAATAAAACGGAATATTACAGAAATTGTAATAATAATCGATGGCTGCATAGGCGACTGGTTTCGTAAGCGGAAAATTTAACATGTGCAATTTATAAATTATATAGTTATTCACGAAAGAACAGCGGCATCAATAAACATATCTGAAGAGTAAAAGGTCTGAAATATTTAAAGATCAACAAATCGCGTTGGTATAAGATTATAAAGTAGACGCGCCCTCCTCTCTAAATATGAACTTTTACGAAATCCCGGCTGAGGTCATATTTTTCGCAATAAATAAATTATTTACATTTTTTCAGATGCTTACACTAGTAACAAATTATTATTTATAGATAAATGTGGGACAAATCATGGACAATCAAATATCATTTAATCAATTTTGTAAAAATTCATATTTAAAGCTAACTTCATAAATCTTATACAAACATGGTTTGTCGATAAAAAATTTCAATTGTTTTATATATTTCCGCAATTTTAATAAATTCATTTTGTTATACACATGTATTTGCCTGTAATTATGTGCAAAGAGACATAAAATCTTTTACACATCTCCGACATAAGTATGTCAAAATATGAAAAAACAAGAAAATCCGAGCATAATCCTGATATCACGCAGAGCTTTGGAAAATCAATTATTAAAGCTAAGACAGTAACGCGGACACTTAAACGTTCTTGAAAGCTTAAAATGTCAACAACTATACATCTTGCTCCGAGCATCGCGAGTTGGCGAAACAATTACGATAATGTCATCCTACAATAATGCAATTTCGGCTCAAAACGGTAAGGCGTGCTAGACGGGGATTCGTTATGCGCAATAACATTAACAGTGACAAGCATAAATGTCATGCTGTAAAACTTTATGACGTATCGGATGCAGCGTGTCAAAAATAGTTTCGTAAATTGTATTAATAGCCAATCATTTTACGTCTGTCTTGACCAACGTCAGTTAGTTAAATTTACTGGCTGCACAAATTCGTTTCAATTCTTTATCTCGTTTTATCTCATCTTTAAATAAAGCTTTCTTTCTTCATTGAATTTTATATATTCATATGAATTTATGCGATTCATTTTTTGATCATTGTTATAATAAAATCGTCATTTTTTTATTATATTAAAGATAAATTATAATACAAGATTTTTATTTTAAGTTGCAATAACTCTTATACACTTACTTCAGTTTCGTTTACATTGTCACTCAAAAGTATTTACTCAAAAGGAGCCAATTTTTACTTGATTCGGAATGAATTAACGCAATGTCACATAAAGGCTACAATTACAGCTTAAATCATTGTATTACACAAATAATGCATTGCATAAATGAAAACTTGTTTCTATTTGCTTTTGCGATCGCAATCGAAC
>NW_017305071.1:2350112-2357365 GCF_001594115.1 Trachymyrmex septentrionalis
CATATTACACAAATAATGCATCGCATAAATGAAAACTTGTTTCTATTTGCTTTTGCGATCGCAATCGAACGACAACGGTCGCGGCGTCACGAAAAGATCCGTCACCTATTACAGGTGTCGGGTAGTCGATCGCAAATGCATGTCGCACGTGCTCGAACATCACACGATGTAAATGCACATATACCGCGCACTGTATCGCGTATAGCCTGCAGCATGAAAAGCCACGAACGATATCGTTTTCCCGCGCGCTTTCGAGCACGTGGCAAGAATAATACAAACAAGCAAGTAGCACGAAAGAAGCAATATTGTACAAAATAATACAGCATTCCGATCGTTTCTCGTTGAAACAATTGTCAATGTTAGGTTTCACTTTTTTTACCATTTTGTTAAGCATCCTTCTTATTTTCGCGAAATCCGTCTATATTCAATTTTAACTAAATTTCTTTTACAGTAATTTTACTTGTAAAAGCGGAAGCTTTAAGTTGCAATTTTTTTAATATTTAAAAGTATTTAGAAGATATTCAGTTTGATAAATATTAGTTTCAAAAGACACTGAGCACTTAAATTTTACTCTTAAGGTATTTAAACTTCTAAATTTTCATAATACTTTAAAAGTTCGGAGTTTAAGTACCTGCATTGTTTACATTGCTGCTTTATATAAAATTATTTTTCGTTGAATCCATTTTCGTTGAGCGTTTGGGGAATAGATTGTTTAGTTGCAATATATTCTGTTTCTGGAAATAGTGGCACGACCAATACGAGCTTGAAAAATGAGTACACTCCGAGAGAGAAAAGTTTTCGAACACACATTTCTACAAATATAAAGTAAAGGCATTCTCCCCACGGTGTGCAAGTAAGTTCGTAATAAATTTTCCTTTAGTTGCCATTGCAATCATTTTTTGTAAAAAAAAAAACAGTTGAGATTGCGATGTCTTTTTCAGGTAAATTTTTAAGTTCTGTATTACAAGATTGAAATGCTATAAAAATATTTAATAAAAAATTCTTTGTTATATACGTTATTATTATTATTATTATAAGTTTGCCGCAGTAAAATATTTCCTCAAATATCTCAATATAATTACAATGTTTGAAAACAATATTAAAAAGCAATTTTAGATAAGAAATTTTTGATATATTTTTATATAAAAGCCTTTAAATTGAGAATTCCTATACGATAAAAGAACACTACATAAAAGGAAACACATTCTATGTCAAAGCTGAAGGATAGGCTTTCAAAGTTCTCTGTTTCTCTTTATTTCTCTAGGGAAAAGAATGCTACAAAAGAAAATCTTACATAATAAAACTTATTTATGCTACATGGTACAAAATCGTATATCTTTATCTATAAACAACCACTGAAATTTGAATAAAACTATCATAATATTTTAGTACAAATCTATAAATTTAAATATATATGCATATTTTTTTATATATGCATACACACACACACACACACACACACACACATATATATGTATAAAATAATTAAATTATTTTATTTGTTTTCCGTCGTAACGTGGTATATAATTCTTTCCTATATAAATATTTCCTATAGGCATATATAAATTGCCAAATTGTTGTTCAACTCAACGTTGTTAAAACTGACGTTCAACTTTTTAGTACTATAGTCTTTTGTACAGAGCACCAGTTTTAACAATGCCGTACTGCAGATGGTATAGAGTCTTTTATATAAAAAGCGTCCAATTACTGTTACACCAAAAGAGCTTCTCTGCGATTTTTTCGCGGATAGTGAACTCACCCTCTCATTCTTGAAACACTTTGGTTCGGAAAAAAGAAGGTCGATTCTGGTACACCTTCACGCGAGCTTCCGCGTGTCTAATTACCGCATGCAAATTAACGAGGGGTTCAATGGTAAAGTACCGAGCGACGTACGACGATGGAAAAATAGATTGAAGGCGTATGCCAGAAACGAACCACAATTACGGGGAACATGCATTATATTCAGCTGTGCCACGAGAAAAATATCCAGGACGTCATTATCACATGGCCTATTTTGCGCAATGTTCATTCAGCAGAAACGGATCTCGAGTTGCATTCTTGAAAAATATCGTACATAAAAACATACAAAAATACTATAGCATACGTTACGTATGTTATAGATTTCCTCAGTATTTTGGAATATGATATTTTTCGAGAATAAGGCTCCTGTACAAAAATCGCCAATTATCCAAAGATATTTTTATTCAAAAATATTTGTCAATTTTTTAAATTTTAATGGATAATTCACAAAACATTTATTTTTCGCGTTTTAGCAATATTTTAGCAATATTTATTTAGCAATATTATTTAAAAGGACAAGTTCACACCGACAATATAAAAATATTTAAAAATTTTTATATTTTAAAAAAGTATTTTTTCTTTAAAGCCCAGTAGTTATCTGATTCAGAATAGAATACCATACATTCCAAAATTATTGTGTTTTTAAATATATCATTGCATTTGTTAGATAAACTAATAATATTAATTAATCAATAAGAAACAAATCACAGACTAAAAAAAATATTTACAAAATAAAAAAACACTTTCTCTCCAATGTCTTTTGCTCATATTCTTTCTGAAATCTGTGACAGTTATTAGCTTCAGATCTCAAAACGCCATTTGCTCAGCCGTTCGTGAAATGAGAAAATGGGAGAAGAAAGAAATATTTGCGTGTTCGAGAAAGAGGCATCAGCGAACGATCGAAGAAGAGAAAATCGAACAAGGGGAAAATGAACGACGACTGGGGTAGGTGAGGGTGAAATGAGGGCGTAAAGAGCTGACGCATTAAGGCTAACGAATCGGAAGCACGCACCGGGGAATCGTAAGAACAAAGGGGAACGAGATAAGAGCCACCGGATGTAGATGGTTTATGACACTTTCCTTGAAAAGGTAAAGACACCGCCTAATGTGCCTGTCTGGTCGCGTGCGTATCGCCCCATAATTTTGCAGTAATGGGAAAATTATAATAGATGAATTTCAAGATGGATCAATCGTGATATATATTCGTGATTGAAACGAAACTGCCATAAATACTTTTCTAATCAGATACTAACGTGAGTGTAAATTTAATATTGTTTTTATTTAATAAAAAATATATTATTATATAAAAAAAAATTTTAATATTTTTATAATTAAAATATAATTAAGCCTCCAAAATATTAAATCTCAATGGATCGTATATGAAAAATATTTAATATTGCATAAAAATATAACACCTTTTATAAATAATAATTGAAGCAAATTGAAAAGGATTAAACATTCTGACAATCCTTTCTGGTTCTATTAGAATTAATCAAGAATTTAAACATCAAACATCGATTTATTAAACGAAAACTGAGTTAATTAAATCGGTTCATTTGAGTTTAAAATGGTTGAATAACCAATGCAATAGTTGCAATACTGAATAATCACGACGGCTCTTGGTTATTTAAACAAAATTTTATGCAATTTATGGACATGAAATGGCAGTAAATAATAAGTTGACAATCTAACGCATCAAAAATGTAATTAAATAAGAAATAACAATAAATCATTTTAATTGAAATTATTGAAAATCATACTGCTCTTTGACTTGTAGCTAAAAGTTTTTTAAAACATTTTCAATTACTTAACATTTTCAATATTTATGACAGCTATGATATATTACAGAAAAGTAAAATCAACAAAAAGTTTACTATTAAATTAAATTCATTTCTGTAAAAATTGTACGCAAATTCTATACTGTCGCTTGTTTTTTTGCTCCGAACTATAAGGGACAAAAATGACAAATGACTAGTATTAACTTTTATCACATGACAAAGTTCTTTAAAAATTTTATCGTTTAAAACGACATTAAATTCCAAAATCTTACATCCTGGAAATTTATTTACTCACAATTATGATATAAAATTTTATCTAAAAATTTAATTTTAAATAAAATTAATATAAAATCACATAAAAAATATATACCTAAACTCAAATTAAAAAAAGTAAAAAAGAGAATCGTTCAAAATTATCAAATTCTTTTAACAACAATTATCTAAAAACAATACATTGAAAACACGTTATCAGTATTTACTTTTTAAATACTTTTTTCACATGCAAAAAATAGAGAAAGGCAGGTTTGCTTTCATCAACAATTTATATTACGCTAGCGAAATTTTTTTCAAACTCTATATATTGCTACACAATCGTATAAAATCTATCTTCTAATCTGTTTAATACGCTTTTCCCATGTTCTTTCATCATTATCTTGCATTAATTAAACTTAAACTTGAATTAACAAGATTTAACAATTATTTTCAACTCATTATTACGCGACTCGCACACAATCGAAATAAACGAAAGAAAATTAACAGTGTAGCTAAAATCTTATGAAATACAAAGATAATAACGTATATCAAGCGTATTGTGCCGCTTCAGAGATATGGAAAAGTAGTTTCATTGGGTGAATCGAATGCAATAATGAAGACACAAAAGATTCCAGAAGCGAAAAGGTGGCGGTAGGACAAGGAGGACAAACACATGGTAATGCCGTCCCTAATTTTCGCAAATTTTGCCCACATGAGTAATTAGTTTCATCAACGTCATCGCTCGAATGTCGCTTTTGGATATGAGCGATGTCATGCCCAGATACCGACGCATATCGAAGCATCGAGCGCCATTAAGAAGTTCGTTGGAAACTACATCAATCTTGAATCATCGATCATAAGCATGAGTTTAACTAGTGAGGAATAACTAGCGAAATCATCTCTTCATAAAGGCACTAATTGCAATGAAAGCGCGGAAGGTGATTTTATTTTTCTGTTTCAAACTGAAAATAGAGAAAGTTTAATTTTTTATTTTTAAGAGACGATGTTTTAAAGATACGTAATTTAATTTCTAATTAAGATATTTGGATAACTGCGATAAATGGTGATCAAAGAAAAAAAGCTCGATTTCATATATTTGTTGAAAAGGATATTATTTAATACTAATTTGTTTAACACTATTTTTTTAATATTACATGTACTTTATTAATAACAATGTAAGCACACCGCACAAAAAAGATTCTAGTTAAACAATTTTATTAATATAAATTTTTTTACTTCTAATTAACTATTATATTGCGTTATAAGTATAATTATCTTCTAAATATTGCATAAAAATTGTTAATAATTCGAATGCATTAATATTCTATTATTACTAATTAATAATACGCACAAATAGCATGTAAAATCGTTAAACGTTAAATAAATACTGTTAGGTCAAAAAAAGCAATTGGTAACTCAATCTTTTCAGTTAAATAACATTTTGTAACTTTTAACTTCCTCATATGTCAAAATGTAAATCAATCAATTTCTGTGGTTACTTTCAAAATAAACAACGTTCATCTTCACAAATGCACTTAATAAATAATGAACCAAACTGAATAAAATTTAATACATTCTCTGGAATTAAATTGTTTAACTTCATTATTTTAATGAAATTATAAACGACATATTGGATAGAAGCGTAACAATCTAGAGACAAAAATAATTTTTAAAAAATCACTTAAATTGGATATAATGTGACATTATATATTTGATGAATTTAACAGAATCACGTTTTGTGATTCAGCTGATTAAATAAAAATTGATAAAGGAATAAAGAGTATCATATTCAGTTCTGCAAAAATATATCTTATGAGAACATAAGAATAACAAATTGTGTTCATCTAACAATTAACGATCATTCATAAATATACTTACAGCATTACAAACAATTTGGATTCATATTTACTGCGTTCTGTCCAATTGATCAGTGGATCCACTCAATTACAACCTGTCATCGTATGTCATTCAGCAAAATTTAGAGGCGCTCAATCGGACTACTTCCAGCGAATCGTCGTTCGATAATGACAGGCGCATCGTTCAATTAGAGTTGAGCCTGGATTATCTTGCGAAATTCGTAACTAGATTATTGCTGCGCATTATCGAAGCACGAATGCATAATAAAACCTTTCGCATCACGACGTTTCCCAGTAGGATATCCATCCAATCCGCGATCCGTTTTGCGAAAACATCCCAGCAAAATTACATGGATATATAGGAAATTCGCATGTGAATTTCGCATTCGCGCCTGCAAGCTTATTCTCTGACTTATTAACATACGCATTATAGCAACGGGTACGTCAAAGGCCTCGTAATACGCACTTTGTACATAAATTAATTATGTAAATCTTCATAATCAAGAGATCGTCTATTGGTTTATCTGTTGAATTAGAAAATTAATCTGAGGTTTCATATGATTTTCTAATACAAGTGATATTTACATATCAACTTATATTTGTTTTTTTTTTAATTGTCTTATATAAAGTCTTGCTATCTAATCTAAAAATTTAATTAAATACAATTCTAAAATCTTTTGCTAGATCATCGAAATAATTAAATTCAAACTGATTGCTAAAATGTCAAAACTTTTTACAGTATTGCTTGAAAATTCTACTATTAGATCGTTATTTCGATAGTTCCACAAAATTATTTTTAGATTTTTTATTTACATTTTTAAAACTTTAAATAAAATCGTTTTTTCCGTATACACTCGCATTTAGTTAACAGTGTTATCTTACACAAAAAGAATTTAATATCGCCAAAACTTAAATAATAAATTAATCAACACAAACGGATAAATAAAATTCGCATTTCATTAACTGAACAATGAATTAAACAGAATGGATTTTAGTAAAAAGCTTCGCTTTTCAATTTTATGACGAACATATGCAAACGTACGCTACGATACATCGATTCGAAAAACTCTCAGTTAAACTGTCGACGAAGTGAGTTGAATCGTAGCTTTCTTTAACGTCCCGAGGCTTTCTATGGCGAAGCGATGGACATGTCGATCCTTCCACATTCCGCATTACGCCAGTCGACGTGCCGCTTCGTGGCAGTTTCGATCTACGTGGATATCGCGTAATCGTCGACCAAGGCTCGATCGAACTTCGTGTCCATCGCGAACGAAGATAAAACCTTGGAGCTCGGCTGTCGGACTTTTCTCTCTCGCGTGAAAATGCGTATCTCGAGAATAAATCGTATGGACAGAACGATAAAAACGCAAACGCAGTATTAGAAGTTTTAAACTACGTCTGCAAAGTAATATTGGCATTTTCAGATAAACAGGTTTAACAAAAATTTGCATTTGTGTAAAAACAGAAATTATAAACTATGTAAAAATAAAATCTGAAAAAAAAAAAATATATATATGTGTAAGAACTGGAATAAAAAATAAAACTCAACATAAGTGTGTATACATAT
>NW_017305071.1:2357465-2360804 GCF_001594115.1 Trachymyrmex septentrionalis
AATATATGTATATAAAAATTCTTAAAACGTAAAATAATTACTACAAAATTACTACTAAATAAAATAAATGGCCTGTAGGGATGTCATGATAAATATCATAAATCATTGCAAATTAATCAACCAACAACAATATTTTTTACTTTAAAAAACATTGATATGGCTTTTCCCTCCCCCCTCTCTCTATCTCCTTCCGCCTCTCTCCTCTATAATGAATAATCGCGGAACGCCAGAGCGCAATTTTTTGTGAATTTTACGTTTAGATCGCGCGTATGCGATAGTGCATCATGACAGTGCATTTCCAACCGCGTGTCGAAGCTGCGTTGCGATCGCAAAGTAAACCGAGCGAAAAATTTAATTTAAAAAATACCTCGCAACGGAACCGACCGGATATCGCCATGCGCAAAATACGCCGTAATTTATAGTTGAAAAAAAAACACGGTATACGTCACTCGTCCGAAAAGCCTGATACGCACGCAAAACATACATACACACACACACACACATATATATATAATATATACATATATATATATATGTGTGTGTGTGTGTGTACATATATATCTCACTGTTTAATAATTCTGAAAAAAACACCGCCCGCCACTGACGTATCGACCTCACATGCTCGCAGTCGTGCATTTTCCACGCGTAGGATATTTGGCCGTGACGGTTTAGACAAAAGTTACAAAATTGATAACAAAGCGCAATCACTATAATTGGTCACCATTGGCTCTGTCGTCGCCGTATGGTGCCCTCCATACAAGTAACACGAAATGTGATAAATTGGCATCCCCCGTGTTCCTTTTCCGACGCGACGAGTCGCAATGTCGTGTCGCGCCGACAAACACCGTACGAGAGAAATCACTCTGTGACTGCGCTGCTGGGAATGCCTCACCATCAAATATTTGGTACAATCAGGCGTGTGCAAATACGAGGAATGCGCGGCCGGGGAATGCACCGAAAAAAGCATCTGTAACGTAACGAAAAATTCCAATCGAGTCAGACTTTTGACCAAAATTCACGCAAAGTACCTTAGTTGAACAAAAACAACGACGTATTTATACAGATTGCCGAGCAACGTTAACGTTATCGAAAACCGTTCGTTGTTTTCACGTGAGCTGGTATAACTCATATTCTTCGAAATTACGAAACGAGAAATATTTGTTCACAACAAACGCAGTTAGACTGTAACGTAACAATAATGACTGTTAAATTAATAAAACTGCAGTCTTTTTGCGATATCGAAATTATATCGAACAATATAATAAATTATAATGTAACATTTTACAATTAATTAAGTACTATATACACTGTTAAATGTACAATATAATATTAAATTATTTCTAATTTTTGAATTATTTTTAATCATTTCTATAGATTACCACTATTCCAACATTAATTAAACTAAAACAATAAAATTAAACAGTTTGACTCAAGAAAATGTATTAAATTTGATTTAAATTTATATATAGTTTATTATTTAACTAAATGCAATATGGACGTTTTGAAACTAATTAAAAAATGGATAATTTATATTTTGATATACATGGAAGTGAAAAATATTAAAACGTTATTTTATACTCTTACAAGAGATTGAGTTACAATTACTAATCTTTGATATCCAAGTATAATGTAAAACAGTATTGATATTGAATACATTCAATATACGAGTATGTATATTCAGTACACAAATAACATTATAATTAAATGCATATATATTGTTCAAATTTTAACAAATAAGAATCTTCTTATTTCTTACTC
Source organism: Trachymyrmex septentrionalis (assembly GCF_001594115.1). NCBI lineage: Eukaryota > Metazoa > Arthropoda > Insecta > Hymenoptera > Formicidae > Trachymyrmex > Trachymyrmex septentrionalis. The sequence continues at coordinate 2,359,224 of NW_017305071.1, forward strand.
ATAACGCTTGGTATTATGAAAATTAATATTACGAACATTAATGGATTACGCCATGTAATAAATCATTAATATTGTGATCTCTCTAATATAGAGATTAATGTAGAAATCGTAAGCCTTCAAAATTGAATACATTGCCACGGGATTATGTACATATGCGTAAATGTCACTGGAATTTACTTTGTCAATTACTGCATATATGCTAATAATTGCCTAATTAAATAAAATATTTGTAGTACAGCTGCAATGTGTTTCAAATCAACATTTCTTTAATAAAAGTAAATAAAAGCCTCTTATTATTAAAATTCTCATTTTAAAAAAATCAATGTTTCTCTCTTGATCTCTTTTTTTCCTTTCTAAATATGTCTAATAACATATATATAATTCAAATAATCCCCGTGATAACGAGATCTGTTGAATATGTGAGTACATAAAATTAAATAAATTAAAACAGAATCGTTCGTTCGCTATACAATACTCAGCTCTGTTATTGTACGGAAAGGAAAAATAGAAGCTTATTTCCACTGCATACTTAATGCAAAATGCAACTAATTTTCAATTTTGCCAAAATAGCAGATCGTATAATTCTCAAACATAAACTTTGAGTTCGGTTAATGATAAAATTCTTCAAAACAAGAATAAAAAAAAATAAATTATACATATCGGTTACCTCAAAATAATATAAATATAAGCTTTTCCTTCGATTGTTTCTTTAATAATCATAAAACAATATCACATGCTATAATTGATAATTTTTAAGCTTCTAAAACTTATATATACTATAAAAACTATTATTTTATATTTGTGATAAAACTGATTTTTGTTAAAATTCTTATGTTAAATTTTTAACATATTCGAGCATTAATTTAACATAATACGATTGTGTTATTCGAACGTTATGCGTTAAACTGATATTTAACATAGTATTAAAATAACATAACTTATGAGTAAGTAAAAACACATCACATACAACAATTTAAAATCTAAATTCTAAGATAAATAAATGTGTTAATTATAATGTGTTACATATTATAAATGTTAATTTTACTGAAGAAATATGTCCACAATTATCACAAACCGACTACTCAAAAAGAATAATTTTCAATCTCTTATTCACGATTAATTTGAGGTCAATTAATTATCTCATTAATTAAATAGCCGTTCGGCTGTTTACAAACTTTTCAAGCATTTCTTATCGAGGAATCAATAACGTCGACATTGTTGACAATAAAAATATCGATGTCTTTTAAAAACGTCAAATTCCAAATCGACACGTCTCGCAATGCTATCGATGTCGATGTCAGCCGAAAATTCCTTGCAAGAGATGACCACGCGTAGAACGGAGCATGAAATTGAACGGTGTGACATCGATAGCCGTGCATTAGCGCGATACACGCGTTAAGATTTACGTGTGCGCGCGTAAAGCATTCTCCGCGTCTTGATGCGAACGGTCGGTGACGGCTCGCAGTGATCGCATAAATCGCAAAACGCGAGGCGATCCGTACGTGTCCCGTCGCGAATATGTCGGGATGCACGGCCATCGGTCAAACTTCGAAGTGCGATATCCACGCCAGATATATATAT
>NW_017305071.1:2360892-2394721 GCF_001594115.1 Trachymyrmex septentrionalis
ATATATATATATATATATATATATGTGTGTGTGTGTGTGTGTGTACCTGCATCGATACAATAAATTGTTCTCTGTACAGGGTGTCGCGACACTACCAATTGTGTATTTTAATGAGAGATGTTGGAAAATGGAAGAAACGATGGTTGTTGCAGTACAACGACCGAACGACGACCTCTTAAACCTTCACAATCGGTCGACAATTAAGGAATTACGGTGAATTCAAATTTGAAGAAATAAATAGCCGATAAACCTTATCTTTCGTTTAATGCCAAATGGGATTAATTTAAACTGAACTTCAATCTTGATCTTACTCATTGAAATATCTAACTTGGAAAGTTGTAAAGTTAAAGTGAATAATGAACCTCCATGAAATTGTCTTCCTAGCTGAAAGACGGAGAGAATTAAAATTCTTTAATTTTACAACTTTTTCATCATTTAAGTTTCAGAAATACCGCAATTTCGTAGATTACTGTTTAATCTTTACACACAGAAAACGGAGAATCGCTATAGTAGCGTTAAAACAGCGTCATATTTTGTGGCAAGAAACGTTGTAATAATAAATTATAACAAACCTTACTCAAGAAAAAGCTATAAGATTTAAAGAATAGAATCCAGCCCTCTAAAGATTAAACACTGGTATTACTCCTGATTCTAGAACACTATAAATTTTACATTTTTGTGTATATCTCGCCATTGCTCTACGTAATGATGCAAAGGCAATATGCAAAAAGGGAACAAAGGAAAACGTCAAACACAACACTGCGAAATGCATTTATTGATTCGAACGCGTCGGCCTAAATGCACGATCATAAAACGGTTGTATTGCACACACGCATCTCCGCTCGTCGAATGCGCTCGCAAAATTGCATAAATGTGAATGCGATGACGTGTTCGTCAATCTTACGATGAAAATATCACAAAGTGAGAGAACAAGCAATGAGGAACGAAAAAATTTAAATCTCACGTATGCAACAAAAGAGCGAACAGAAAAGACAAAACTAACTGGCACAAGACAAATTAATAGTTATTAATTAATAATTAATAAAAATCTTAATATAGTTTTCGATATAAATAAATTTTACATTTTGATTTCAGATATATAATAAAATTATATTCGATCATTAAACTTGTAAAAAAAAGTTACTACATATAATTTTTGTATATTTTATACAATATCTAGACTTGCAACTTATAAATATGTGCAAATTTGATACAATCTTTTTTTGATTAAATCTCGAAGATTTAAACTTGGTCGATATTTGAAAGATAATCATATCGCAAAAATAATATCAGTATTTCATCAATAATATCAAAATGATCAATTGTCTGATAATGATTAAAACACTAATTGTACCTCTAATAGACCAATGTAACGCAACTATACAAAAAAATTCCTAACATTTCGCAGTCGATAGGTTCCTTATATACGGGTGATCATTTTACGAAATGCCAACTGCCGATCCATCGAACTTTTTTGACGGATCACGCTATTCTCGGTGCGAATCGTTTTACGACTGGTCCCCCACGTATCTCGGTTGAAAGTTAATAAAATATCAGCGAGAGGAGGAAACATGGGAGAAAAAAGGCAGGCGCGGCCAATCGCGCCAGCATGATATAACTACCCCTGTCGCTTCGACCGCGAAAATGGCCTGAACCGCGCGTTGCTCTCCGCCGGATAAAACGAGCGTGGGCGAGTACTTTTCGAGCTAACTCGGCATTCGATGATTTACGACCTCGGAGGATCGAGTTCTATCTGCGCTCCCTCCGCGCTCTCACCCTCGGCGATCCCTCTTTCCACGGATCGCCGCCGATGGTACACGGCAAACACGATGGAATCCGGACGCGATTGCGGATTTCGCTCGAGCTCATTACACCTATAGCAACTCCCACAAGCTCCCACTTCCGGAATCGCCTATATATAGCTCCATGCATGATTTCCCTCCATCCGTCTTCTCGCTATACGTCGTTAGCTGCTGCAGTCCCACTCTCTCTCTCTCTCACTTGACTAAATCATCGTACCGTATCGGTCCTCACTCTAGCTAGTCTTGTGATATTTTGTTTAACTACAGTAGGTACAACGCGTCACGTATCGGTTTTTGTTTCATCCAACAAATGTGTAATTCTTAACAACTGCGTCATTTCAATATTAATTCACGTACACACCTCCGCTCCGACGAAAGGTCGTCACCGCGTGAAATATCTCCAAAGTTGAAAATTATTTTGCTTTATTAAGCGCGCGCGCGGCGCATTCGGTACCGCGCGCGGATCGCTGCATTGCGAATATTTACGAGCTTTATTAATAACATTAATTAAATAACATTCGGTATTATTTGCTACATTAATTTTCTCAATTCATTAAATCCGCAACGGGGCTTAATAATATGCAAACGTAATTTGTTTTAACGCGAAATGGAAGCCGCGTCCGGAACTTGCGTGTATTCGAAATTTCGTCGCTTAAACAGCTATGTAACTTTATATTTGCTACGTTGAATTTGTAATGTACACCTAGTTTGCATTATAAATGTTTCAGGCAAAAATACGGTCTTCTCTGAACGTAACGCAACCTCAATAAACACATTGTTCTTCCACGGTTTTAAAACGCTATTTATATAACATTAAAAGGAGAATTAACATTCAATTCGCATCAATCTGATTTACATTATATTTAAATTCCATTCAAATAAGCAAGTTTCCTAATATTATGTATATATATATATATATATATATATATGTATATAAAATGTATATATAAAGAAACAGAATTTAACAATTAAATTTTTAAATTTTAAGAAAAAGGTCGAGTAGTCGGAAGAAAAGCGATTCATTAATACAAATAGCTATTAAGAAAATGAAAGAAAGAAAATAATAAATCTTTGTTTGAGTAATCCTCTCGTTCTCATTTACGTCAATCTACTAGACTTGCCGTTCCGCAAATGTCGTATAAATCCAACGGACGCCAAGTACGAAAGCGTCACGAAAAGCTCGATAGTTCGACAGAGGCGTAGCTATCGTACAGTAAAAGCAGTACAATAAAAGCGCCGATTCGTAAAACTTTCTTGCTTTTTTTTTTAATATAAGAAGAAATTGGAGAGATACATTCTTGCATCATGGAATTCCAATTTAATATTCATTATTACAATCAAATTATATATTAATATCGCGTCGTTGATAAAATCATTTTCAAGGAATTTATAATTTATTTGTGACGCCTAGACTGTAAATAATGAAATATTAGAATGATAAAAAAGCATAGTTACATTAACACAAAGTGACATTAACATTCGATAATATAAAATAAATTATACAAAAATAAGATTATCTGTATATATGTTAACCTCGTATAAGCGATTCAATTACGCCACTGCACGTCAATTGCGAGATCTACATCTATCCCTTTCGCCGTTAGGAAATTTCAATTAAATCGCAGCCTTATTTTGCCCTCGCACACGAATTTACCGTCGTAAATTTACTACGGGTCTCCTTTACGTCGCGCTTCACACGACGGACACGAACGGAGGTGATGCAAAGAGGACGGCAGGAAGGAGGTCGGACACGATCGTGTCGAGTATTGCGACTGACGTCGAACAATTCGTTCAAGCGAACAATGCATTAGCTCGCCTCATTAACAAATCGCAATGTGCCAATTAGACAGAGTTTGCAATTCCTTTTTCCACCAAACTACAATTCGTCTTTTAACTTAGCAATAGTACCATCAACCAACTACCATTCGCCACTATCCCGCGGATTCAATTCAAGTTAAACTAGAGTGCTATTAATGGACTGAATACGAGATTCACTGCTTTTCATCAATGGTGAGTGTTTTTGCTTCACGTACACTCTCGAAAAATATCGGTGTGGATTTAACATGCGGTGTCTATATAATTCTCACCTCACCGTGTTGGTGTGAATATTAATACCAACATGGGTTTTAAATCCACCATGATGGTGTTGATAAACACCAGAAATTTTAAATCCATGCTATGTTGGTGTCAGTATTAATAACATCAATATGATAAAATTATATAGGCCGCGACATCAATATTTTTTTTAGAAACTTGATATTCTCCCTCAAAAAAAGGGATCAAGTACGGAAAAATATTACCGATATTAAAATACTTTATCATATTGTTCCGAACGAAAAAATCAACAGAAATGAGATAATCGACATAAGACATAAATTAAAAAAACAATTAGGTAAATTTGACTGCTAATACCCGTTTCTATGTACCAATGTAAATTAATTTTAATCCTAGTTCGACTTACTCTTCATCTTTTTTTGAATTTTTATAACTAGAAAAAGATAAAGAATTAGTTGAATCGAGATTAAAATTAAACTACACTGAAAACGGGCATAAACGTATATATATAATATTAATATTTCTATAAATAAACGAGTATACAATTGCGCAGTTCTTGTACAAGTAATTGACAGCTTTGCCGTCGCACAAAATAAAATAAAAAAATCTCTGAGCGAACAGGCGAAACTCTTCTGCATGCGATGTTTTCCGTGTTTTACGAGAGACTCGTTCGGATTACGAGCTTGCGGAAGTGCGTAGCGCCATAAACTTCGCTTCGCGGGGAAAATCGAGATGTCTCGCGAAGGTATCGAGCGTCCAAATCCAAATCTAAATTCAAACCATATATTGCCGATAAAACGCGATATATATATGTAACAATCTCATTTAACTACAATAAGACTCAACATCGCTTGCTGCATTATAAACGGAATAATGATAAAATAATATTCCCTTTCTTTATCAATGATATTAAATTGTTTTACGATTTTATTCTAAGACCAATACAAAACGACCAAGTAAATTCAAGTGGATTAAATCGTATCTGGAGTGCGCTATAATTTATTCATCCAAAATCTGACGCTGATCAATTTTTGGAATTCGTGCCAACGGCATTATATACCTGCCCAAGTACGCCAATATAACGGGCGCGTGTACAAAAGACTTGACTCAAAGAACATGTGATCTATCGAACAGGAGTTTCCTGGTGCTCGTTTATCTTAAAAATGCCGAGATTAAATTTCTTATGATGCAAACCACCGACTTTCGTGAGGCATGAGAGCAAGTTCCTCACTCGCTCGCTCGTTCGTTCGTTCATCCGTTCGTTCGCGTTCGTTCATTCGTTCGTCCACTCGATCCGTTTATTCATTCGTTCGCTCGCTCGGTCGTTTATTCATTCATTGGCACGTGTGCATTCCGGACGCGAAGAAATTCCGGGCGAACGCGCCTCTCCGAAAATGACCGAAATTTTCGAATACTCCTGGCGACGACCTACCGCCCGTAACTCGATCCACGTGAAAGTAACGACATGTACTTCCTGACTCTCGGAGCGCGTTCATGCACTTCCGTCGAACTTCCGCAAAGTTCCGTACACGCTCCCCTTTCCTCACAGTCACCATCCATCGATTCTGGAAAGGAAGTTCCGAGGTTTTTTGTCAATCGGGCTTTTTGTCCGTGCGAGGAAATATAATTCCAATTTTCGTACCCGCGATCGACGAAAAACGTATTTGGTTCCAATCACTGTCAGTCCAGTTTCCATATAAAAGCTCCTCCCCTGAACCTTTTTTTCTCCATATTGAATGAATACCGGTTCGATTAAGATTACAGATTCACGATACTCAATTGAGGTAACGAGCGATCAAAGGGAATAGATAAGCGAAATAATCGATATAAGAGAATATACTATGTAAGTATCCCTATATAGACTCGAATATTTTGAAAGAAGATATCGCATTATCACAAAGAATTTCACAAAGAGCATTTCACGGATTGATATTAGTATCATTCAAACGCAATAAGTCATTCGAATAATCTAAAGTAAAAATATTAACTATATCAGAATTTCCATCTACTATGATAACGTCGATGCTACTAGATTAACAAGACCAATTAATATGCATATTAATATATGAATCAATTTACATAGTTAAAAAAAAATTAAAATGGGAGTTGAAGAAATATTCTTATTAAGAAAATTTTATATAAGTAATTAAACACTTGATTAATTCGCAATCATTAAATTATATTAATTAAAAGGTATAACATATCATTTGTTCTCAATAAGTGAAGTTGAGACAATCGATGAAAATTCTCTAAGAGATTGTTGAGACATGGATTTACATAGAGAGAGAGAGAGAGAGAGAGAGAGAGAGAGAGAGAGAGAGACAGATGGAATGAGCAACGTTAAAATGAGCAACGCTCTGCAACAGTTTAAGAGAGAATTGAAAGCTTCCCGCCGCATCGGCTCGCTCTCGTTTTTTCAAATCGTTTATCTTGCGGCTGTGCACGTTCGCGCAAAAGCAATCGAAACGGTCGCGTCGATTCGGTGAACGATCGGCGATTCGATCTCAACGAGTTTGAAACACATTCGACCGATTGAGAGGAATAAAGAGATGATACGCCTTCACTTGATAGAAAAGTTCAGTGCGGCAGTGGTCTACTTTAACTTTTTTAAAAACTTGATCCATGATTAATTTCCTTAATAATTTCACTTATTAAAAGAGGAAGTTGAGTCAGAGTTGCATTAAACCTTTCTACTTCCGTTTCACAATCTTTTATTTATTCTCTGAGATATTTAACGGATATTATTTTCAGCATTTTAAAGTTTCACGAAGACTTTCCACAAAAATCCGATTTAGATATGTGTATATTTAATTGACGTAAAAAATTATCTGCAGCTAACCAATTTTTATTGAAAACTTTTGATTAAAACGTGCTTCTATTTCAAAAAATTTAATTTAACTCGTGTATGTATTTAAAAAGTACGAAATATGTATTTATTAAAAACTGACGTAAACATAATAATTATTTAAGCAAACTTCTAAGAAATAATAACTATCTGCTGATATCTGATTATCTGATTATCTGATAGCCATACATCGTAATCTATCATTTCATTTGAATGCACGCGGTACTATTAAAAAAAAAATGACGGATGATGGCAATTAATTTCGCAAGGTTTCGCTGCTATCGATCGGTCGTATTTCAGAAAAAATTTACCGACGTTTCCAGATAATTCGCTCAATTGAGTCCGAACACGTCGCATCGGATTTTAATTCAAGAACCTCATACATTCCGAGATGTTAAATTTTGCAGTGATTATTGCAGGGATTGGAAACGTTACGGTCCGTTCGATACATGGAAACCGATATTTTTCATCATGAGTGCGACGAAGAGTTGATTAATTAAAATAAATGCTCTAAGTTTCGTTCGAAATTGTAGAAAGCACAGTTATTTTCTTTTTTACAACTATATTTTCCCGTCAGTGTAAAATTTAATATTGTAGCATTAAGAACACCAATCAAACACCAACGAAAAAAAGGACACGAATGTCATTCCGAATAAAATTTCTCAAGATACATCACGCGCGTACAAAGAGATCTTACGATTAGACGTAAAAACACTTAACGGAAATTATTATAATAAAGTTTTAGATTGCGCGAATTACATAACGTTCTCTTAATTAATGCGCTTTACTTTGCCGGTGAGAAAGCGTCGTGTAATTTAAAGTGTCAAGGAACTAACCTGCTTCTTTTTAAACACGTACACAGACTCCCTTTCGAATACTTCCTAACACGTCGGAAAAAGCACACTGGCAAAAAGGGCATCGTGCAAACGAGAATGCAACTACATTTTCTTTTTCGGGCGTTGCGATGCGCGACTGCGTCGATCCGCTTGAGAATGAAAACAACATTAACCCTTTGCTACATCGAATTAGTTTCAGATAACGGATCGATTAAATTAGATTTTATTTAAAAGAGTAAACAACAAAATAACAAATAACGCGATAAAGTAAAATAAGTTCATCTTAATAAAAAAATCAATTAAAATAGTAAAAAAAGAGCAAAATAATAAATATTATATATCGTGTTTCATCATAAATCCCAGATGATCCATAATTTAGATTTCAGATTAAAATTGTATAACATATTTTTATATAGCAAGTATTTTAATGTATACGTAGATTATAATACCTACATGTTTAATATTTCTTTAAAAGGTTTTCATATTACATTGTTCACAATTATTTTTCGTATTGCATATAAAGTTATAAATAGAATTATTGTCTAGTGGTACTAAATCCTGACACGAATTACAGATAGTTTAAAGTGAGCTTATTATGTAAAATTGTAATCATATTTCTCAATTTACATATTCATGAATAATATCTTTCATTTTCGAGTAAATTGCATAAAAATAAATTGCATTGAAATAAAAAACATCATGTAGATAATTAAATATTAATATCAAAATCATCAATATTCCTCGTTGTAAGATATCATTTCGATGTATCTTCGCTTAATCGAACTGATAATTTCAGCCAGAAGAACAACTTGAAGATTACAGTCGTTTGACCGACGAATCGCTCCGAGAAAATATCGATCTTGATTCGCGATGGAAGTCCCGCGCATACACTCAAATCAGATATTACTTTAGAGCTCTTGAAAAGCAATCGGAGTTCCACTGATAATCGGGCAAATATAAACTGTAGCAGGGATCGATGAGCGACGCCTTGCTTTAAAGACATCTTTACGAGTCTCAGGATATATTCCGCAACTCCTCGTGGAGTTAATCAAAAGAACTAATAATAAGCATTCTACAAAGCAGGTCTCTCTTCAATATGATATAAAATATTAGTCAAATACTAGTAAAAATTAACAAATGTATAATAACAGTACTGTAAATCTATAAGAAATATCAGTTGATTAAATAAATATCCTTCCATGATATTAATAAGACATTTTTATTTTTGTGTGAATGTGAGAAATTGAGAAGAATATCTGGTTGAAAATGAACAAACTAAATTCTAATTATATTAATCAGAATTCCAATCATCATATCTGGTCATCTCGACTAAAATTCTGATATGATTAGAATCTACTCGTTGGTTCATTTTCAATCAGAAATTTATTTAAATTCTCAGTATACAAATCAACGTGGGTAAACGTATTTACACTGAATGACAAATGGAAGTGTCTGCTTACGCTACCCTACATAGTTGTGGCCTCGTGGCAGTTGTTCCTGTAGTTGTAGTAATGTCCGAACAAATAGTTGTGAATGCCGTTGCACACTTACGCCTTCGATAGCGTTTCTTCTCCAAACTGCGTACAGTTTAATTTTAATTTAAGATTTTCCTCAAGAAACTTATGGCACTTTCCATTTGGCAATACAAATCGACACAAGTATCTGTCTGTTCTGTTTTTGTTACACATGAAATGTCAAGAAAAATAAAATGATGTTTGTGTCGATTTGGCATAGCATTTTTAATTGGCTGCAGCAGTTTCAATTTTTGGTTGCAGTCATTTTTTTGTTGCGTTCCGCAATATAGCCTATCCGCAATATCAGGATTTCGATAGGCTAACGCAAAACTTAGCTGCTGCAACTAATTAAAAATGCTATACCATATTCAGCCAATCTTTTCTTTCGCTGTAGGTAGTGTTTGAACGAACCAAGTAAATTCTGATCGTATCAATCAGAATTCCGACCATTACAATCAGATTTCTAGGCTAGAATTCTGATTGATATGATCAGAATCTATTCGGAGAATTGTTCGACATTGCAACGATTACAGAAATGCTGAAAGGCTACAACTATTTAGGACATAAGCTGATACTCTTATCTGTGTCACTTAGTATAAACACATCTACCAATGTTGATATGTATTCATACAAAAAGTTTCTTTTTAAATCGCTATTGTATAATAATATATAATAAAATATTAATTACTACCATTTTAAAACCATCTTTCCGTGAAAAAGGTAACCATTGACAGTCGAAAGCAGGTCGTCTTTTTTATATTGCAGATAAATGATAACGTTTACATTATCCTGTCAACGTTTAACACGATGTGCCTGGTGAATTAGTGCGCATAGCGTGAATAATTAAAATTTCCTCCCTCTGCTTCCGCCTGTTTCGCGGCTCATAGTTTTCCTACGGGAAAAAATATCCGTGAAAACGACACGGTAAGTAGCCGTGGTAACTCCCTTAATTACGACGCGCTATCAGTGCCACTTTGTTGCCTTACAGCGGTTGAGGAAAATTAACGAGCGACCCCGTACGCAAGAAGTCATTAATTCCCCACGAGATGCCAGAATCTGATGTACAAGTGTATGTTGGCCATAAGAGATTGCCCACAGTCGCGAGGAAATTCGATTATAGTACACGTTTCAATTACGATACATTCAGACATTTTCGAAATCTAAACAAAATGTTATCTGATTAGTAAAATGAATTAAATTTGACGCAACAAATTATAAAAATCTTGTTGCAATCGAAATTAAAAACTTCTCCTGAATTCTCAAATCAATTTTTAAGATGATAATGGTATAAAATTGGTGGAAAAAAATTACTTATTATATAATTGTAAATTGAAGCAATTATTTATAATTTTTAACTCCTTTCTTTCCTGATTTTAAATAGCCTATTTTATACCATTATTAAAGTAAAGTCAATAATTGAAATTTCAAAAATTTACTTCATAATTGAGAAGCGTGATCTATATAATAAATTATATATAATAGTTATAATTTAAAAGTATTTTTATCCGGTGAGTTATGTATTAAGTTATTAATATAACGGACGTTTCTCACACACCGAAAAATACGTACGCAAGTAATAATTACTTGTTCCAAGTATTTCAAAGGTTCATATATCCACAAATCTATCAAAAGTTCATCACATGCATCCAATTTATTTAAAATATATTCTGAATCCTAGTAAGTTTAATTAACTTCTCAATCAAGATTATTAAATTAAAACAAATTCAATTTGCTTATCATATAAAATCACTTTTTTAATTAATTTTATAATATTCTTCTAGAAGAAAATAAATTCTTATTTGAAGTAAATAATAAATTTTACTAATAATGAGTTTTACTAAAATCATTAATAAGTATATTTTAAGATTACCGTCAAGAAAATATTCTATTGTTAAAGATATAAGACAGTTATTTAATAGGAAGAGAGCAAAGTAATCACTTTTCTTAGCAACACAGAATGATATTTTTCTGTGTGCAGTCGGTCATTCACCGGCGTAATTTCCCTGATTCCTCGACAACAGCTGCGCAAGCAAATATGTACGAATCCGAAAGTGAATCGTGATATGACCGCGTCGACGACCGGCTGGCCCCCGTCAAGCGATACGTGAAGAAAGAAACTCGCGCGGCAGGCGAGGAATCCGACGCGAATCGTTAGCCGCGAGATTAACGAGGTGATTAACGCGCAATCCTTATCGTTAGTCCGTTATCAAGCCGCGAGGCACGGGCGCGAGTGCGTTGCACCGTGAAAACGCGATGCGCGAGCTCGCTTGAACATATCGACGTGCTTGAAGGCGCACCGGCGCAGCGCGACGATTTGCACTTTCTCCGAGTGCGTACTACCCGCATACTTGCCGGTAAAAATGTCCACGTAGAAAGTGAAAATCCGCGTGCGTTGCCCGCTAATATTTTCCTCTACTTACGATACAGCGAACCGGCTGTATTATACGCTCGCTCTCGATCTGCCGGCCATTTGTTACGAGGATCTATGCGCGTCTTACCTGAAAGATTAAAAAAGAATTTTATTAACTCACATTGTACCGTCGATAAAACGTTAGAAGTGTCAAGTGGTCGTTACTGATCATTTTTTTAGATTAATATAATATTTCTCGTGTAAAAAATAGGATGCTGAATCTTTTTCCGACAATTTTCAGTAATTATGATCTTCATACTAATAAAATATTTGGCTTTTCCATTAGTCTTTTTATTATTAACTTTGTAGTAATTTATTAGCTTGCTTCTTTTAGTGAGCAAAGAACATTGGTGCTTTTAGTGTTAAGGATGTTGTATTGGAAAATACATGCTCGGCCATTTCTCTTTTAAAAAAAGTAGACGAGAAAATGAACGTTTAAATATGTAAATAGGATAAATCTATAAATCACGAGATTGCAAGAAAATAATTTTTAATTATACATTCGCAAATGAGAAATCATATTTCAACGATGTTGATGTGGTTCTATATATAAAAACTGGTTACATTGTCTTTGTAGGCATATTTTTAAACTCGAAAAATCGTCAACTAATAAATTTAACTAAAAGAATTATGGAACGCTGTGCACCTAATTAAATGCGCGGATGCAACGCACTGCAAAAAAAAATATTACGATCACTAATGCGTCCTGAATGCCCTACATGATCGGCTTGCAAATGAATAGAATTACCACATTGACACACTGTCGCAGCTGATACAAAATCAGCAATTACACCTTGTAAAATACTGAATTTTCCGCGATAAACATTGAAACATTGCGCGAGCGTGATGCACGCGGGGAATAATTCCGGCTGTCCGCTGCAACGGACTGCTGTTGCATGAAATTTCCTAAAATACTTATAAAAGGGACGAACAAACAGTAATTGAATTACGCACCCCGAATGTCACGTAATCCCAGATCAATGCATTCCAGCATCGACGAATTTTCTGGATCGCTGCGGACGCCTCGTTTGAGCGTCGCGCACATCCGACTGTAATCGCGCACGCGATCGCACGACAGGGCTTCGCTAACCAATTGCATCGCTATTATCTCTATTCCGGATTAATCCGTGGCATACTGCATAATATGCTATACCTAAAATCTGCATTGTCGATGCCGGCTTTCCGGTTTGGATTGCCGTGTAGCAAGGTCCTCAAACAATAGAGATGCTCGAGGTAAAGAGGACTAATTTAATGCTAAAAATATGCACGTCTCGAAAATTTTGAATTTCAAATTGCACTGTCACACAGTGCGAATAATTGCTATTGACTTATAGGATGTATAATAATTGCTATTGCGGGGTCAATTTCATTTATCAACTGCACACAATAACGGCGAACGAACAATAGTTCGAATGATTAATTTAGCTTGAAATACGGGTTAATTTATGGCATTATTATGCTACGAAATCCATGATGTATGAAATCTTACGCACATATTAGAAAGTTTATTGTGGTAAAATCAATTTCGTATTGAAATTATACGTATCAAGACTGCGGATTTTGAATTATATACATATATAGTGCAAGTAACGTTTGCGTAATATTTGGGGTCAATTCAATTTACCAACTGTGTGCAACATAAAGCGGCAAATTGGCAGTAATCGGACATTCCAAATTAATTCGCGGTATATTCCACAAAGTCCATAACTCGAACGTCTATTTCCGTTGGCAGCTTTTTGGTTTCAAGTGTCATGTTCGATCATAGGAAACGTCATATAAAGTAGCTTAATGTTCATGTTGTAAAATCGGCGGTTTCACGCTAAAAATCATGTGGCTGAAACGCTATTTTCAGTAGCCCCAAATTTCAAATCGCTCACGTCACGCAACTGCAAATAATTTCGACTACGTTCGATGCCAAATTTACAGATTGCACGTTTCTCCTAAATGTTTACAAGGAAAATTGCATACAAACTGTGTAATAATAATCTGAGCTTGCCTAATTTGCTCGCATTATATCATACGTAGTAACAATTAAAATATTAGTGAAAGAATAACTTTCATCTCACGAAAGTAGTAGTTATAAAGCTATTAACGTGTTCAGCACGCACGTTACAATTTTCCTGTAGGTATCTTTTAACTTTTAACTGAAATAAAAACTCTGAATACGTTTTTCTCTATAAAAACAAAAGATTTCTCCAATTACGTGTCTATTTTCCAGTTACCGCAAGGCATCGTTACAATTTTGATCATACCGTGCTGATTCTGACAGTGCAATACAGTGTTAGCAATACCTATACGGTGTAATATAATACTAACGATACATAAACTTGATATTTTGCGTTTTTCAAACAAAATTAATTTTATAAATAATCAAAAGCTTCATTGAAATCCACATCGAGTAAAGGCTCCTTTCCTTTCGATCGATGCTCTAATGTGCTCAAGTGAAACGAGTCTAGGAAGTCTCTTGCGATATATGCTCCCTTTATCATCTCCCCTCCCCATTTATATGTTATCACGGTATTACGTTAGAGTATGTAAAAAGGAGGAGGAGAGGAGAGTAACAGGGACAGAGAGAGAGAGAGAGAGAGAGAGAGAGAGGAGAGGCACACAGGCACGTTACCTATATCAATTTCCATGAAACTATCGGCCGCCTCGTTCCCGTCTCGCGTTCTCTGTCATGGTGACTCGATCGTAAATTCTTCGTGGATTCGTTTTTCGCTTGCGACCCACCGCCTACAAGGTAATCGAGAGGAGTATCCGACGATATAACGAAGTTCCTCGTTCTTGCCCGTCGGCCCGACGTAACTCCTCTCGTAACTCCCACCTCCATCCTTCTTTCGACTTCCACCGTTTCCACAACCGCGCGACATCCGATCCATCGTATCCTTAGCCCGTTCTCTCTTCCACGGATGCCATTATTCTGCCTTGGGACAACGAACTTTACCTGCGGGGAAGAAGGGAAAAGACCCGCAGGCAGAAGACGGAGGAGGGAATGATGGAGCTACGAGAGGCGCTTAGCTCGGCAGAAAGTGCCACGAAAAATAACGTACACGTCGAGTTTTACAGCACTGACTCATCGCATTTCTACGTTTGTCATCCCTCTTCTGTATCCCCCTTGACCCTCCCTCTCCTCCCCCCTCCTTACTTTCCCGGCGGAGTGACAGCCGAATTTTTCGGCATGGAAGACAGCGATAACATTTGTCATTCGAGATCTCGAGGTTCCGGATCTTCATCAGCAGAAGCGGAAATGATTTTCGATTTCTAGCAGATCTCGCGATTGCTACGCAGTTTACAGTTAAAAAACATTAAAGACTATCTGGACAAAGTGTCAAATCATCTTTTCTCACGTTTGAGAAATAATTTTCCTAAATTATACTAAATCTTTTAAATGATATTTCTCAAATTTTAGCTTTATTAACCTTTATATTTACAAAATAATTATGGTGCACGATAAAATCTCGACAATTTTTTATTGAAATTGAAGTTCGCCGCATTTTTGAAAGTTTTTTAAAGTTTTTAAATTTTAAAATTTCAAAAAATATTGTATGAATTAAACAAATAAATATTAGCTGTTCGTTTTGATTGAACGTTGTTGTCATGACAACGACTTATTTACGTGAAACGGCGTTAGCGACCGCAAAGCACTATAACATCAAATCCAGAATCCGATTAAATCGAAAACGTCAATGAAGCCATTTGATCATGATAGTCGAAAATAGGATTGACTTTCGGTCAATCGGATAAGTCGATTTTTGTATTTCTCGGCCGTATATCGATCAATCACAAATGATATATCATAAACAACTGGCAAATCGGAATAAAATATCGATTTTATTGCAAGAGCAGTGTATCCAGGAAACACTTCTACAAAACAAAATTACGAAACTGTTACGAATACAATGAAATGAATAAGAGTTGCAGTGTATTTGAATCGAGACATCATCGGTTTTCCGGAGAAAGCAACTTTCTCGAGCTAATATACGATATAGACAAGTACTGTTGCTTATTGACTAGTCAGAGTATATATAGCTTAAATAGTATTTAAGCTATCGATTAGTATAATTAATAGCTTCGAAATAGTAAGATTTTAATGCGCAAAATATATAAAAGTTTTAGATATTCTTTAAATAAACCTTAATTTAATTATTTCGCAGAGTGGTATTATATCTACATGTATATTATATCGTATCCCTATTTTAAATCGTTTTCTTACTTAAAAAATTAATATTATTAAAAAAATAATTATAAGAAGACGTATTAAAAAAATATATATATATTAAATACACAAAGAGATTTTTTTTCTTAGAATTTACCATAAATATATCATAGTCCTGGAACAATATAGTATTTCGAAGAATTTTATGTAAATTTCTCTCATTCATTAATAAAAGTATAATAAAATATAAAATAAGTTTGATTAATTTTACTGAAGTGCATGGTAAAAATTTTTGTAATATTGTATTGTACCACAACTACCATATTTTGCAGGATAAATTAAAAAACATTCTCCTCATGTAGCATTCACATAACTGCTAACTGTAAATAAATAATCATTCTTCAATTTATAATTACTTTATAAATGTACACATTATAATTACAAATAATAGGTATTCCAAGAGAGAGTCCGGAGTATTATTTTTTTTTTAAATACTTTATTATAGGCTAATTATATTACTAATTATATTACACTCCTATTTTAATATCCTCCACATGAATCGTGAACACAGATATGAATTCAATGATCACAAGACTAACTAATCATTCATTGATGCAATTAATCGAATAATAAGATACCAGCTATTTGTACAAGAAGACTTTGAATAATTTATTCGCTTATGTTCTCGATTCAATGGAATGCTCAGACTAACAAATCGTTCGCGACCGCTGAACCAAACCTACGTGCCATGTCGACAATCGCGATCTGGTATTCCGGCGAGAGCGGTTATATCGTAGGGATTCGGCGCCGCTTTGATCACGCAATTAAATTTCAACGGGATATTAAATTTTAATTAGAGCCCAAATAACGACTGGTGACACGGCCGCGCTATGGGGTATGCGTGCGCCTATAATTCAGAATCGAACGTGAACCAAACGCGAGATTCGCGGTTCCAAGCTATCGTGGCTAACCTATCTATGTGGTTTTCTCCCTTCCTCTATGTGCATACGTGTAATTCTCTCCTCGTCCTATTAAGCCTTAGTATCTATTCACTATCCTTTATCTCTTGTAATTAATTTCACGTTCCAAATGAAATTTAATTGTGAAACGATCATGTTAAAAACTTGAGAAAGATAGAAAGAGCTATAACAGGACAAAAATATGAAAATCTTTAAATCAGATAATGAAAGAGGGGGAAAGAAGGAGAGGGGAGGGGGAAGGAAAGAGGAAAAAGAGAGAGAAAGCACAATCTAACGATAAGACTAAAAGTTAAAATTCTAATCTATTCAATATTCATATATATAATAATTTACTTATAATAATTTAATTTACAATCATTCCCATATTACAATTTACTCTTCGATGAAATCTAAAATAATTTCTATCGACTTTATATTAATTAAACTTTCTAATTTCATGGTTTTACTGTAACATGGATATTATTCATATAGTGTACGTAGAATCTAAAATCAATTTTCAGAAATGTCTAAAATCGGGTCCTGCATACAGAGCGATGCAATGATGTGCATTATGCCGCCGCAGCACAGCGCAAAGATATTCGCCCGTCGAATATCGACTTCTCTTTTCTGCTGCCGCTTGCGGCAGACGAATGACTCCCGTTCGAGAGGAACGTCTCGATTATATTTTCTCGCTTCGTATAATCGGCCATACCGGCTGTCTCCGCGTTTGTCTCCCGTCGCGTCGTGCACACGACGGCCGCGTTTTACATTCGTGTCTGGAACCAATACCATGTCGCGACACGTACGCCATTGGATTTCTTTCCAAGTCCTGGAGTGACGTGTATGTGTGTGCGTGCGCGTAAGGTTGGAAATAGCCATGATATTCGAAGCTTTTTCCGTCGTATGACAGCCCCACACTGTCTGCTCGACACAATTTCTACCGTCTCTCTTTTATTCATCCGCTTAAAAGAGCGCGGGCGACGTGACGCGAATGCGAAACGTAAAGTATGAATCCCTATCGGAACGGTACGGTGATCGAAGAATTAATAAGCCGTCGTTTCCTGTTCGAAGCGACCAAGTGAGGGCCCGATATCTTTCGAGGATGTACGAACGCCGATAAACAAAATTGAAGGAAGACGTAGGGAGATAACACAAGTTCGAATGGTATAAAAAGTAAATCTTGAATTGCGTTATATATTTTTCATAGAGAAAACGAATAAAAAAAAAATGTGTACAATAAAATTTTTTTTATACGAAAAACAACAATTATGATTTTGCGAGGGATCCTTTAGTTAGATACCGAATCTAAAAATAAACTTTGTTGAACTATCGAAATAATTATTTAGGATATATTTATATACTCAAGCTGGTAGCAAAATCTTTTACAGTTTTCTCATTATATTTGAGAATTTTACAAATAAATAAATAATATTAATTGTTACAAATACTTCAATAAAAATTATTTGTTTTGTACGTTTTATAATTCTATACAAAAAAGTTTGTATATAATAATATTTCTAAAAAATAAACAGATCTTTCACAATATAAACGTAAACGAAATGCAAATGATATAGAAACGTTCAACTAGGTCCTGAGAAAGCGCGATAAACAATTTTAGCCAAGTTGGTGGTTTCGATCGGGGTCGACAGATATGCACGAAAGTACCAGGCTTGTGGTCTCTCTCGGGACAAAACGTTAGTTTCGACAGTGACGGGAATGGCCGGTAGTTTAAGGAGGCAATTTCTGCAAGCGACATCGCGATGTGAAATCTTAAATTTTTTATACCTTGTTACTTCCTCTCACTTCCCCTCTTCCCTTTATTCTCTTTCTTATCCTTTCTCTTCCTCCCCCTCCCTCCCTCTCTCTCTCTCTCTCTCTCTCTCCATCCCGATCTCATCTCCCACTACTTTTCTCGCTTTATATTACATCGATAACTTCCACCCCGTCAGGACGATAATATCTTTCTCACGGATAAACTGCCTCCTAAAATATTCCGAGCCGCTCGCTTCGCGCAACCCCCGCCACCGCACTAACTTCTGATATCAAAGGGATCCGAGAACGATATGCATTTTTCTTCGCCACGATCCACCCGCTGCACAAGCGGGTAGCAATCTCTGCATTTTACTGGTCAATGTAATACGTTTCTTACGAGCCGCGCCACGCTCGGCAAAAGCCGCCGATAAATTTTTCACGAACCGAGTAGAAGCTTCCTGACCCACTTCTCGCCCAGCTCTGTTCATTGTTTTTGCTCTCTCGATCTCGCTGATATCCTACATAACGATGAGGCAAAGAGCTTTCGTGGACGTCCCTTGACCGATGAACGATGAATATTTTAATGGGATATCCTTTCAACATAGTAATTCTCAAATGATATTCGAGAGTAAGGATAACTGATACTTTTCATCCGATTACCTACCGACTTTGTCGCAAATGTCGGGGTTTTGTTTCGCGTAGAATTTCTGTAGAATTACGATCCATCTTTTTAATTAAGGATTTACAAGATCACTCGCTATTAAAATTAAAAAGCAGAAAAAAATCTTGAAAAACATTTCGTTGTTGATCACAATACATATGAATTAAAAATTTCATTTGAGTTCAGAATAGAACGAATGAATATAAATCGTTTTTACATATAATAGTCAACAATAGTCATACGATAAAAAATAGATTAGCTTACGCAAAACTATTAGAATAGTTTGAAAAATATTAGTTTTAAAATTTACACAATTTAAATTTTGTTAAAAAATATAAAAATATTAAAGATTCTACGATCAAAAAATGCAATCAAAAAATTGTAGCATTTTTTTTTTTCACAATCCGCTTACATTACGAAATCCTACGCAAATATTTAAAAAGAGATATTTTATTTCGTCTAAAAAAGAGAAATAATCTCAAATAAGAAATTTAAAGTCCGTAAATCTTATTCGTTACCGATACTACAACTATTGATCGAACAAAAGCTATGGAGTATGCCGATATTTTTTTCGATAAAGTATCACAGATAACGATGCCACCAGTTTTCGCCATACATCCGCCGAATGAGGATATCAAATATCGATATTTCGTGCCTGGTTACATGAGAGAACGTTGAGGAAAACGTAACACCTCATTAGGCGAACTTAATAATCAATACCTCGTGATGTACGATGAAGCGCGAGCTTGTTAGCAAATTGTTCGCGTAAAAAGTTCACGTCGCGAGATGGAACAGTCCATCGGGAAAAAGTTTTTCCGTTTCGCGTCCAGGAATAATAATAACAGCACAACGGAAGGCGTCGAGATGCTATCTCCGCCGCCTATCGCACAACGAAGAATTCGCCGTCCGAAAACAATATCCGAGACGTTACGAAGATCAACGCGGAGACAGCTACGGCCAAAACTAGATCGGCACTTTGCCGGCGCCATCGAGAGATATGAGAAGTGTCGGAAATTAGAAAATGCGGTAGTCGTTCACGCGCCGTGCATCACATGCAAACGTAATCGAATTAATTCGAATGTGATTACGCCGGATTACAAATACCAGCATATATTTTTCCAAGAGCGAACTTTGCAAGTAGATACATCCGAATGTCGCTCCGATGCTTCCGGTTTCCGCGTTCCTCTTTTATCCCCTCGTTGTTCTACGGAAATCTTATTGATCGCAACGGAAATCTTAGATACGTGGCGTAAACAACAACAAGACCGAGACCGATCGATTGACGTTCAGGATACGGAAGAAAGAAGGGACTGGATGTTGTCGATGGAGCAATTTTTCGGCGGCGGTTGACAAAAAATATTTGCGGCCGGTGTAAATTCTGAACATTTCATCTGCCATTCAGTTTTATTTCACAACAAAGTGCGCAAATGCAAAATTAACATGCACAAACTTTTAAATTTATGTTTGAAAATAAATCTTGTCTCCCTCCCTGAATAATTCCATAAAAACAATATTACCTAAAATTGTGTGTCTCTAAATTTTTGAAATACTATAAAACGTGTGTATGTATACAGGATAGCTCGCTTAAATTGAAAACCTTAAACATGTCACTTATTTTTGATGATGCAAAAAAATATTTTTGACGTCTCGACTGAGAAAAAAAAGATGATCAAAATATATTCTTCTCGAAACCGTTCCTTCTAAAATTCTCGTCTAAAATATCGTTTCATAATTAAAAATAAGTAAAATATTCAAGGTTTCCAATTTGAATGGACTCTTTATATTGCACTCTAAAAAAAATAGATGTGGATTAAACACTATGCGGTGTTTATATAAGTCCCTTGTCTTGTTGATGTTAATATTAACACCAACACGATAAAAATTACATAAACACCGCATAGTGTTAAACTTACACCAGAATTTTTTTGAGTGTACAGTTTAGCAACGTATGTTTAAAAACTAATTAAATTCTAAATTTAATTAGCATATTTGATAATAAAATATTTATATGGCTTTCTCGCAAGAGAATTAGAAACTAACCCAACGTATTTTAATTACAATATTGTAGATTGCAAGAAGTTAGGTAAACTTCAACTTTCGTGATCTGCGTTCTGCCTGCTATGTACATCAAGCTTCATATTACCTATCAATTAAGTAACAGCCATTATCTCTGAAAAGTCAAAACAATCATTTGCAGTAATGCACATATAATTTATAAATATTCAGTAAGGCAAAGTTTTATACGGAGGGAGCGAACTTGCACAAGGGTATAATTTCTCCGCCTAGAATTTTTCGCTGGAAATTACACCGTGATTCAATAGGTAAATCGTGGCATCGTTTCACGAAAAGGGTGTCTTGAATTTCAATAAGTAACAGCCACAGAGCGAGTGATGGAGCTCTATGGAGAGGAGTAGGACCGTCGAGCCCGTTCTCAAGATGTAATTTCTCGGTATAAAGTGCGCAGCTGAATTTCGCACAATCGCGAACGGATGAAACGCTCGGAAAGACGCCGCCTCCTTGCCGCGGGAGCGCCCAAGAAAATCGTACCCGAAATGCATTCGCATGCAGAACTCGACCGTGTTGCTGCACATATTGCTGCTCGAAAGTTGTATACCGCGATTCAAGGAAGATGTATTATATAAACTGATACGCCAATATTGGGGATCAGCGAGAGAAGAGGGAGAGAGGGAGAGGGAGAGAGAGAGAGAGAGAGAGAGAGAGGAGGGAGAGAGCTACAAGGAATCTGAAAATTCTCGAAGCCGAACGGTATGCCGCACCCAAGAATTTCGATGGCATTTTTTAATTTGACACTTTCGAAACATGCAATGTTAAAATCGTTTGGCACGGTTGGCAGCTGCCGATGGCAGAAAGGCGCCTATCGCGAATGCGCGATGTAGCGTGCAATGTGCATCGCGAATTCACGGTAGAAATAAGAGTGAAAAAACCGTGAGCAGCCGGATAAAAATAGCGGCGCCTTGGGAAATAACACGAGTGAAATATCTGACCGCAGGCGGTGGCGCATTAAACGCAAGGATAATGAAAACGCCGATAAGATCTCGCAATCCTGGATATTGGACTGTCTTGCATTAGGCGGCAATTACAAAAAATTTCTGCTTGAAAATAGACGAACTAGAAGATTCTGATCATATCAATCAAAATCAGGTTATCTCGACTATAAAATTATGATAGATTTAATTAGATAATTTTGAATCATCCATTTTCAATAGGTATCCTAATTAATACAACCAGACTCTTTCCAGTATCTGATACTAGGATCTTTATTAATCAAATGCAATCAATATGATTTCTTTCTCTGCGAGAAACAACTTACAAGTTATTGTATTTGGCATGCATCTTGAATACAAATAATTTATATCAAAACAGCAGTAAAATGTTATCCTGAATAAAATTCTTTGAATATTTCCAATCATTTCTTTGCTTCTAATGAAATAAAAATTTGTATTTAAATTTTAACACGTGTGTGTGTATAATATTAAAATTTAATACACGTTAACTTAACATATTCCAATTCACTAAATAAGAAAAAAATTAATCACATTATAATTAAATGTTATTATTCTTACATGTACATCCTTAAAATTAACTGACCGCCTTCTAATCGATATCTATCCATTTTTTTTTTTTATTGGGTTGAATTAAAAATACGAAGCAAATTAAGAGAAAATTGTGAACAAGAATAATTCGGAAAGGCACGCCATTGAATGCTTCGTGTCTTTTGTGCATTTATACACGGTGGAATTTACGTTTCGTCAATATCCGGATGGTTTCAAGCGGGCACGCGACCTACTGATCAGGCAACGCTGATCGCCCTCTTTCAAGTCGACCGCGTTGGGACGCAAAATCCGTGTCGTTCGTACACTCGTTCATGCACTCACCACGTACCTATATATCGCGTGCGCGTAATCACCCGGCGGCGCCGATTTATCGGTTAATAGCCACGGCTCGCGCGAGGGTCACACGCCTTCGTACGCACGCCTACGCATGCACAATTCGTCTGTATTCGTCGGAATGAAGTTATGAAACGAAAATGTTTGCGACTGTAAAGCGGTTTATGTATGTTATTGGATATTTCAAAGGATAATACCCCTTCAGTGATACAAAAATTTTAATATATTTAAATTAAATGTATTCTCACGAAGCATTCTCCGAATGAATTTGCAGATTTCTCTGAAATTAGTGTCTCATTAGACACTATATTATCTAAGTTTTCTTTATAAAGTAAAAAAAACTTTTACGTAAAGGATAATACCTGCAGCAATACAAGAATTGAAATCTATTAAATTGATTATATTCCCAATGGATTCCCCGAATATGAATTGCAGACAATATTTCCTGAGATGAAGTCTTATTAGGTACTATGTAAATTTTCTTTATAAAATAAAGGAAATTTTTATATTAAAAGTTAAAAATTTATAGTTTGTACGAGATAAATTTTTTCATTCGAAATCAATTTTTTTTTAGTAAGGATTTAATCAAATGCGACAATTTAGATATTCAATTTTAAACATTTTAATAATTAAAAATAACTCGAGTAAAACAATTTGAAATAAAAAACTTTGGTGAAATTTTGAAGGCAAAAAAAAATTGCGTTATTGACTCGTAACGCCCCCAGAACTTTCTTAATATTGAACAACTTTCGTGTAATTAAGCTCTGCCTTAAATTCACAAAAGAAAAGTCGATTATCAAGTTCATCAAAGATTATGTTGTTAAAGTTTGATGCACGTGGTGCGAAACAACTTGTATATCCGAGAAGGAAGTGGGCATGAATATTAATTACATCAATTCTCTCTTTCTCTCCCCCCCCCCTCCCCTCTCAGAGTATTAAAGTAAATAAGATAAGCGCTTTAGAATCTTAATTAATCTATAATTAACCCAAAACTGGAAAAGAGAATCATTTTTTATGAATGGCCGTATAAATGCATATTGGTACTGATCGTGCGAACATCAATGCATTTCAATAAATGCTGATACAAATCCGGATCCGATTTTGGGGAGTTCATTTACGTCAGCTAAATTTCAATCGCAGACAAACAGTTTTAAAGTCAATATAAAAACGCGACGATATAAATTCGTAACAGTGCTCGTTAAATATACATCGCTGCCATTTATTGGAAAATTATATTTTATACATGCATTGTCTATATATATTCTTATTATTAAATCGTATTATTTAATAGCGTTCCAATTATTGATAAACTAATGGATCTGTTAATTTCGTGGTCCTTCAAATGCATCAAAAAAACTTAAATAAATCGACTTGATTGTTATATGAACGGTATTGTATTTTACACGTGTCGAATTTCCACTAATTTTCAAACAACAGGTACGCCTTTGTTCCTGCCTAGTTTATGGAAACTTGACTTCAACTCACTTCGATTCGTTTGTAAACCATTCGAAACCTGTACACAGAAGTACAGAGAGGGAGAGAGCGAGCGAGTGAGAGAGAGAGAGGGAGGCAGTATTTGATAACCATTTGTGTCTGACTCGTGTCCCCGGAGGCGCACGACAAGGAGCAACGCCGGGCTTTTAAGGGGATCCTTATATACCGAGGGGCCACATATTCCGGTTTGTAATGAATCGCTGGTATCGCAGCGACACACACGCGTCCTCGATTGCGAGAGCCAATTCTCTCTCCCTTGTGCAAAGCTCTAAAGAGAGTTACGGAAGGTAGTCTAACGGTCTAGCAGCGGGGAAGGACAAGGCTTTTCCCCAATATCGCGATTACGCCCGGTCGGTTTACAGCGCGCGAGACGAGTCTTCGCAAAGGTGCAGCTATCAGAATGCTCGGGACAATGGCGCGTACATAAAGGCATTCGCCGGTTAATAATGCCCGTGCATGGTTACACGTCTATGCTATTTGCGTGGCAACGCGCGGGTTCTCGCACGCGACCCGCTCGGCGATACGCAAAGCGCCACACAAGCAATTCGAACGGGGGGAGGGGAGGGGAGGGGTGGCAAGAGGGGAGAGGAGAAGGTAAAATCAATTAAGCTCCCGAAAGGAGTTCGCGTGTTACGTCATATCAAGACGTAGCGAAATACACTGAGATTATAATTAACCGAGGCGCCGCGATACGATTAACGGACGGCTGCGATTAACGGACTGTCCCTCAAAGGCGAAATTGTAAATTAAATATGAACACAAAATTCTCCAGAGTATATGTCAATACAAGCAACGCGGAGTAGTCCGGACGTAGATTAGATATATCGAGAAATTGACACATATATATCGAAATTTTTTTACAAAGAATTTTTAACACTTATCTTATACTAGCAGGAAGCATAAAAGCTATGAGCGTAAAGCAATATTTTATATAATATAAAGAGAAAAGTTTCACAAAATTAATTATAAGCGTAGGAAAAACTTTTGCTTTCTAGTGAATTTCATGTCACTGTTACGTCAATAGAATTGTTGTAGAAAAATTGTCTTGCTGTCGATGTAGAAAAATGTATACCTCACGTCAAATTGTTGCTCTTTCATTGTCACAAATAAACACAGAAATCATATTTTCGTGCGTCTATAGAATGGAGCAATCAAATAACCAAAATTGGCCAATTCGAGCTTTCGATTCCAATATATTTACAATTTCTCTCTGTATCCCGTAAAGAATTAAATTCCGTTTATGAAATTTGCGATATTGGAACGCAAAGAGTTTTTCATACTCCTCATATTGTATTGTTGTACAATAAAAAACAATATATGAAATGAAACCGATACAGCGTCCTTTGTCACATCGACGTCCCGGTAACTACTCAGTGGTCAGTCCACGCCATAATTCAGACCTGTCCGAGACTCTAGCACACGTTCGGAGAAAATGACGCGGAAATCAATTAAGCACTTCAAATAAGTTTGACCACGACGCGTGACATAATATAGAAGAGCAAGCGGCACCGAAATATATTGCGCGCGTCCGTAATTAATGAACATGCGACACGGCGGATTAACATGCTTCAAACTTAAACTGAAAACTTGCTCGCTCGACAAGATTCATATGGAAATTCTCAATATCCAGTAACATCCACATGTTGTTTGATATGACTGCCATAAAAAAATAAAATGACATAAAATATTGTAAAAAAAAAGCACAAGCAAAAAAATGCATAAAAACACACAGCTCAGAGGTACAGTCGTCCCGCTCGTAGCTGCTTAAAAAATAATAAAAGTAATATATCATCAGTGGAAAATATCGCATTACATCGCAAAGTAATTGCATCAAAATACGCATCTGTCTGCTCGAAAAAAAAAATTGAAAAAAAATAAGAGGAAAAATAAGGAAAAGAGATAAATGTCGACGTGCGAGTTTTCTCACGTCGCGAGGACATCAGGTTGGCGCAGTTTGCACTATTCTCGAACGACGGAGTGTTTTAAATGAAAATGTTATGACTCTTATGGTAGTTGAGATAAAATTGTTATGATTTGCCCCTATAGTGTTTGTAAAAAAGGAATAGAGGAAACAAGAAACTAGAAAATAAAAAAAGCACAAAAGAGGCAACGTTAAGAAAGTTTACGAGTAATTAACAATAAATCTACGTACATAATACAGATTTCAATGTAAGGACTATCTTAGAAACGGAAATTGAGGTATTGCTTTAATAAAAAAAATGACAAAAAGCCACATAAAAGATTTTCCGAAGTATTTTTAATGCGTGAAAATATACCATTTTCGCGAATTTCTCAAGAACTCGTTTCTCTCGCAGCTACAAGGCTGCAAAAATTAAAGTCAAAGAGGAGCTAATAGGATCCAAATGTCATTAACAACGTGAAGAGCAGCATCACACTCGCAAAATATATTGCGAGAGAAGAAGGGTGAAAAAGAGATTCTCATATAGAGAGGCGGACGATTTCAATTCTTCGATTGCTTCGTGATATACACGACTGTAATTTTCCTCTCTTCTCTCGCCCTCCTTCCCCGTCTCAATTCATCCCTTAGACACGGTCCAACCGTAGGTAACCGTTATCGATCTCGCAAATAATAGCCGACATGTTCAGGGCGACGTACCGGCTCGCATAACGAGGCTGGGATGTACGCGAATCTCCTCTCCTCGGACCGCCCTTATCCCGCTCCTTCCTCTCTCGTCTCGTTTCGTCCCGTCGCGCGAAACGTTCTCTATATATCCTATGTACATACGTGACCTGGATGTCGGGAAACTTGTCGGCGAAGTTGCGCGTACACGGTGACGCCAATTGCACCTAAAGCGGACCCCGTCGATCTCGAGATGCCGCGGATTGCCGCGTCGATTTGGAATTCCGCCCGAAATACGGGCAACCGGTTTCTGGTTCCCGAGTTTCGCCCGTTTCCACCGATCAACTTGTGTGAGCAAGCGAGCGGACGAGAGAGAGAGAGAGAGAGAGAGAGAGAGAGAGAGAGAATGTAACGCATGTGCGACATAACGTTCGAGATTCTCCAAATTCGACAAATGTTTGAAGAAGGCAAAATGATCAGGTATTTTGCGCGATAATTTGCATAAAATATCTCGGAAAGTGTAAATATAATAATATTTCAAATATTTAGATATTTGACACGGAACTTTGTTTCACTTAATTAAAACATATTTAGGTAATTCACGTATTTTTATTTAAATATTAATATTTTGTCGAGGGAAAACCAAAATACCAAAAATATTTCAAAGATATATTCAAAGATAAGACATAACAAATATTGAAAAAACTTTTTAATTAATAAAAATATAGAAATATTATTATGATATTTCTGAGTTGTAAGACATCAAAGACACAAAAGACATGTAAGACACAACAAATATGAATTGAAATAAAATAAATTCAGAAATAGTTTGAAAAAAAACTCAAATAATAGAAAATTATTTGTTAAAATAATTCTTCATTTGAATTTGATTTAGCTGCTAAGGTATTTAATACTGAAACTACTAAATTTCTAAAGGAAATTTCTAAAGAATGAGATATTCTTTGACAAAATAAAACAATAATTGTAATTTACACTTAAATGCTAAGGATTAAAAAATATTTTTAAATTATATTAATTTATATACATAGATTAATTTTAAGAATCATTCGAATGTCATCATTTTAATTCAAATAGAAGGTACTACGGCATCCTATATTCAAAGCTTGTTGGAAGTTATTTGAGGAGTAACAATGCCATAAATTCCTCACTTTTGTTTCAGTAAATTTTCGAGCGGCACGCTTTTCATTCGTAATACGACGAATTACGTAGAACGATGACGAGGGAAATAATACTGTCTATAATCACTGACTGTGCGATCGTGCAGTATTATTGCGGCTCGGCACGAAAAGGACCGAGAAGGCGCCTCGGAGCGGCGCCGCGCTTGAACGTAATTAAGCTAAAAGCGTCACTTCGCCCTCGCAAGCCTGTAGCAGTAGCGCGACAAGGTTTTCACTGCTATAAAGAAGTAACGTCGTCAACGATATTTCATATAAATTGCTACGCGCGCTTTTTCCCCTAATAACGGCGGTCGCCGCCGACGGGGATTCGCGAAGTAGAACACCAACTACCTGCTCTGCTACATTTTGCAGCAATTAGGCAACTCGATTTTTACCTCATTGTCGAAGTCGCGGTATATATTGTAGTTTCTATTTTGTATTCAGAAATTTTAACAATCATGAAAATGGAAACGATAATAAAAATCACACCGAAATTTTCTCGGTTATCGATAATAAGAACTATTAAGTAATTAACTTTGAGACATGGCGTCACGGCGATATAACAAAAAACCGTTAATTGACGATGGTCTTATGAATATTAATATGTAAAATTAAGATAATTTATTTTAGCCAGACATTTAGTCAAATTTAAAATGCAAATCTTTATTTTTCCAATAATAACTCTTCGATCAATAAACAATATCATTACTTAAGTTTCATCGACAAGTAAAAAATTCTTTGGTTCCGTGAGATTTTCCTAAATATCTCTTAAGACAAAATTTTTGAAAATCGAATAAACATTCATAATTATTTGTTAGTCGACAGCTATTCTTATTGCAAAATAGCTATTTTAATTTCCTCAACGAGCAGAATAGAAAATAAAATAGCATTGTGTGTAAGATATAAACAGGAAAGTCAATAATAAATTTCTAAGTATAGTTAATTCTCTCCAGACGTACTTAATTCTCTCGACTTTAAAGAATGATTTATTGTTTCATATTTTATTCCTACTCTAAACGTCGCCAGTAAAAATGTCTGCTCTCAAAATATCTCTTAGGACAATTTGACTCGTATCATTTATTATGTAAAGTGAAAATCATCGTGGCACGACGGAGTCACTCAATCGAGATATTTATACGCATAGTGAGAGGAAGAGAAAATTCTCACATGCGGGTACGGGATCTATAAAAATCCGTGCGTTTGTTGAAGAGAGATTTACCACGCTGATAGTTGGTGCCGAAACTGCCAGCTACGTCGGGGAAAATTTTCTCTTTCTCTGCACAATGCGGGGCAACGCGATGGACGCGATTTATTGCGATCCTCTCATTGTTGCGACTTTTTTCAACCCTCTTCCTATTGCACCCGCAACCCCTGTGGCGAAACACCGGCTATCCCGTATACAGTTCTCCCCAATACGTTCTCCGGTATCGCCGTAATGCAGTCACTTAAAGTGAAGCACGACGCGATAATACGACGCGATATCCTGCGTGGCTCTTTCGCTTCCTTCCTTCGTGCGGCCAGGAAAACATCGAGCAGAACGACGAAGAACGAGGAGACTGCTTTGAGATCCGTATCGATAAGAAAAGTTCCGTGCCGCGACATCCGTTTTACTCGCCGCATCCTGTCCAGTTTTTATTGCGACTACGTCCCCATCGTCGTTATCGGTAATGTTGATAAACTATGACGAGACCAAATAAGATGCGTTAACAGATTACAATATCGACTTTTGCTCTAGGTTCAATGTATGCGGAAGTAGAGAGAAGCGGAAGAGAAAAAATAGTTTAAACGTCATACTTCAGTTTCACACAGAAACAACACACTCGCATTATTAGATATCAAAGAAATAGTGGTAATCTTTTAAAATTAAATAATTTCATTTCCATGTGTCAAAATGTAAATCAATCCATTTCCGTGATTAGTTTCAAAATAAACATCGTCCATATTAATAAACTAACTTTGTATCAAATTTAATATTATGTACTTTCTTGAGTTTTTTAACTCCATTGTTTTAATCAAATTAATAATCATGATATATTGAATGAAATATTGGGTAAAAGGATATATAGATAATAATGGCGACCAATAGAAACGATCGAAAATTATAACTCAAATTGGGTATAATTTGACATTATTTAAGTATGGCATACTCAATGTAGTTTCGGTTTATAACTTTCATAAAAATGAATACTTACTATATTGTAACAATTTTTTTTCAATCGAAACGCCGGACAATAAGAAATATAACGATAATAAGCAAATGTAACTTTAACAAAAAAGTTACAATAAGAAAACGAAAATTAAAAAAAAATTTATGCAAAAATTTTTATTTGTTAGAAAAATTAAAATAGAAAATTTCTTTTTTTTTTTTTTTAATATTTCGCTCACATTAATATCATTCTTTATATTTAAAAAAAAAGAAGGTATTTTAAAATGTTCAAATAAGCCAGATAGATTAGCCAACTTTCAAATTATTGAAGTATCAATACTGGAAAGAAATGCTGAGCAGGTATGTCGAAAAGGCATTTAAGGATAAAGATCATACTGTAATGGAAGACATATATATAAACAAGTACAAAGTATAAATCACAGTCGTTTATCTCCGACTTTTGTTTAATTTTTCGCCTATACCTCCTTGTTTTAATTTCGCAGAAGACAATCTCTATTTTGTGGTATCGGTATTTTACGGTGGCGCGACGCAAATGAAATCATGCATCGCCGCACATTCACCGCAAACGCACTTAACTAATAACGTAGGTTGCTCAAACAATAATGGCGAAGGATCGAAAATAAAACTCGTAAAAATAGAGAATTTCCACCCCGACTGTTCTGAAGAGTATTAAAACATACCAATTGAACAAACACGGCGGATTCATTAAACAATGGATCAGCAATCTGACCATGCGTTAACACGTATCGCGTTTTAGTAACAGTGTAATGGATTCGTCCAATTTCGTTTCGAATCAAAAACATTAATTCCCCGCACACTTGTTCTCATTTCAATGGCATTAAATATTACAATTTAATCACAAAATTGGAAAGAAACGTTTTTGTCGATTCCATGTGTCAAAGGACAAATGTCACGTGCTCTCTTTAGAATTCGCGGTGATTACGACAGCGATGTAAAATACGTCAAACAATACGCATGTAAATTAATACATGTTAATAAATTAAACGGAATTGGCAAACAATTTCAAAAGTTGAGTCAATTTTATTCATATAAACACAGAATGCATTCGTATACTTTGACAAATTTTGCTTTTCGATTCGCCCAATTTCGTTGCGCTCATAGTTGACTTCAGCAAAATATCCACATTATTTTATCGCTTGCTATATAAACATTGTAAGACCGCTGTACAAGGTGTCAAACATTGAATAATTTTTCTCCATTACTTTTAAAAATCGTATCAAAATTGCCATTCCTTTTGCGGATTATGTCAACAAGAGATGCAAATAAAAATTTCCTCATATTTTTACATCGGAAAATGTAGACGTCGAATATTATTCTATTCTTATGCGGGAAAAGTTACACGTTTTAAATTTTATCGCACATTTTTATATCGGAAAATAGAAGCGCTAAATCTCATTTAATTTTCATATACCGTCGAACGAAAGCATTAAATTTTACTATACTTTCATATTGAGAAATATGAGTGTCAAATGACATCCCATTTCGAATATTGATGAGCGAGATATCATTTTTTTAACGCGAGAATTCTCCGAAGTTCTCCCTTTCGTAATCCGCTCAACGCGGCATCGGAATCTTTGCGACACACCTCCACACGTCCGCATACAATGCGATTCCTTACATGCCATCCACCGCGTTTCCCGCGTCTATATTCCGGGTGCTCGTGCATCCGTGTTATTTGCAACACGCGCGGCTCGCATATATGCTCGCAAGTGACTTCGAAACGTTAACAATGGGGAAAGCTCCCCTGAATGGCCGGCACATCCGACGCCGTGCAGGACAATCGTTAGATTACTCGGCCGCGGATTTTTCCCGGTGTTTCAGCGCGGTCGCGGCTGCTGCCATTGTTCTCTCTCTCTCTCTCTCTCTCTCTCTCTCTCGCGGCCCAGCAATGCAACTTCTCGGGTGTAAACTGTACAATGTAGTCGTTTAAAGTGAAGCATAACGCGATAATACGGCGCCACGTATATATGCGTGTGTAGTGTACGTGTGTACTTTATAAAAGCTGTGCTGGCCGTCACGACGGCAGCCACTTCCTTCGGGCAAATGCAATTTTCTCTCACCGTGACCCGCGAATAGTTAACCTGTACATTGTTGCTGCAAGGAAGTTCACGACACTGCTGCGTTCATTTCTACAGTTTTACGCAATTATATATCCGTCGTGTGCGCTGAGTGCAAAGATTTTTCCGGACTCAATCGTCGGTAAAGCTCCAACGAGTTTGCGTCGTCGAAATTGTGCGAATGATAAAATATAATTGTGACGTCGCGTCGTCGTAATATAGAACTGGGAGATAAATTCTCTAACTTACTTTCTTAATGAATTTTTTCCTTTGACTTATATAAATAAAGACATTTACAAAAAAAGAACTTTGATAACTAGTTAAACAAAATAAAAATTAATTAGTTTGTAAAAATATAATTTTATAACTTAGCTTACATCAATTTTATATGATATATGTGTCAATAATATAACGTTATCAAGTATTCTTTTAATGTTTCTTACTTAATAATAATATAGATCATCTGTGTAAATCACATGATATTCTGCAACATTGGAGGATCTTATTTTTTATATATATTTGAAGATTCATTGTCAGAAGAAAAACACGTTCTGCATTTGTCACGGTAAAAATAATAATCTACCATCTGTGTCTGTATGTGTATGAGATGATTCTGTACACACAAGCGAAGAAGCATCTATATACCTATATATCTGGAGAATCCTAGTGCACATATCGATTCATGCTACTCTCTTTTTCCATGCTGTCGAAAACTCGGCGCGTGCGTACGCCAATATATTGTTTATATATATATACACACACACATACACAGAAAACTAATGGAACCAACAACTCAATAACCCATTTTCACTCGACTGTCGTCCATCGCGCACTATATACGCGCTACCTGCAGATAGGAACGGAAAGCTAAAAAGTGAAAGCGATCATCCAGATCAGATTTGCATGTAATATGAATGAAAGCGCTACATTGTTCTAAAGAAACTGGACACGCCAAAAGGCATAACAATAATGAAACGTTATAACATTTGATCATTCCATAATTTCTGTGCAAGTAAATAAAAAAAGAATCAGAATCCTCATTACACGGAAAATTACGCTTTACAATAAAAAAATGTTTTAATGTTTTATAATAAAAAAAAATGTATGTGTTAATCCACCTTTGTGAAATATTTTGCCAAAGTATCCGTTGCGGAAAATCTTTTCTGTCTCCGACGTACAGTAAAAAAAAAAATATCCAAGATACTCTGTGGTATATTTCATATATTTATTATACGTGAAAAAAATGCTTTCAATTATCTTTACGACAGTGTGCTAATATATTTCTAAAAGAATTAGATAAAATCAATATTTCTTGTTTCTTTCATAATAAATACTCGCATCTTAATATCTTTGAAGTTGGTATCAACTTCTGAAAAGTATCTAAGCATCTTTAATCAAATAATACCATCTTGGGAGAGTATCTGTACATAACT
>NW_017305071.1:2394821-2412993 GCF_001594115.1 Trachymyrmex septentrionalis
TCATACATCTTGGGAGAGTATCTGTACATAACTCATCTGAAGCATCCAGTCTCCGACGTGCTTGCACGCGACATGATTTTCAGAGCGATTCGTGGCTACCAAGGAGTTCTGTTGCGGTTTATCGAACGTCCCCTTGACCATTCCGTTCGCCATTCCTCAAGATTGGGTCGCGCCGCGAGATTACATCGCGCGTGGCCAGATATTCGATACCTATGACCCAACCGGCACATACTCGGAATTTTCGATACGTAATTGAATATCAAACGATCCAATGAGACGAAAAGCGACTCCCGTACGGAATTGGAACGCTCCATAATCTAGCATCGTTAATGTAACGTAATGAAAATGCTCACCTTTGTAACGGAATCTCAGATTAAATTTCTGTTACAGCACCGTTCATTTGAAATTGGACAGAGAAAATAAGAAAGTAAATCTTTTATCGTTTGAAGATGAAGCTAATTTGTCAGAGAAAAGAGAATGCCAATTTTAACAAATTATCTGTAAAATATAATTATAAGTTATTACTACTAATTTTACACTTTTCGTATCATTACATTATTACATTATATCATTTAATTTTTCTAATATTATTAATCATTTAAAAGTCTAATTTTCTTCGTATTTATAGATTAATGATCGAATGCTGCGCGATAATCTGCGCGTACATTGCATAACGTCATAAATTCAAAAGGAAATTGCTTCTTTATCAAAGAAAACAGATGAAAGACTTCGCAATTCGTGCGAAGTAAAGTGAAATTAGAATCCAGTTCTCGCGTCGACGGTTCTTGTAACCCACTGTTGGCGACGCTTCGTTACGAGGACTCAGACATCTCTATAAAGTTATATCGAGATTTCGAAGTTTCTTGAGAGAGATTGCGATGAGCGAAACCGCACAAATGTACCCGCGAAATCATTTCGATGGGCGGTCGCGCCACGGATAGCGATAGACTGCTTTTAATAGATCGCGGGTTGTATAATACGAGCGTTGGAGAATATCTCTCCGAGCTGATGAAACGAAGAGGATGACGCGGATGCTTCTCTTCGCGAGAAAAATTTCATTTGCCCGTCTGTTTTTCGAGACGATTGCTTCCCGCTACCGCATGGAACTACGCTCAGGAATTGCTGACGGCGAAATTCTTTCTCGGATCTTCGGTTCCACAGATCTCAGCGGGATGATCCAAACGGTTCAGGTTTCCAGGGACATCCTTTTCCTTTACCAGTATCCCTTTGCGGAGATCCATGATCTTCTCGTTTTTACACAGATAATCTGATATGGATTCTTTAACCGAAAATTGAAATCGGATTCGTCTTTATACGGAAATCTGAACCAAAGGCAATATTTTTCGAAATTCAATATTAGAGATCATACATACATCGTATCTCGCTCGATCTTTTCAAATTTTCAATCAAATTTGCCAAAATATCACATTTATCGAGAATTAATTTAAAAGTAATTCTTTATTACTTATTTTTTTTTATCCACATAAAGTTTTTTTTAAATTTTTCTACGTATAAAATTGTTTATCCGAGAAATAATGTTCAAATAGTTTTAATAATTTTATCGTTTGTCACAGTGGATTACCAACATTGTTACAATCAATCAGATTAATTAATTCTTTAAACCGCTTCTGAATATCTGCGTGAAACACACGCATATGAACAATTTTTGTTCCTATCTTTCCGTCCCGGTGAGGAGATTTAGATTGCACTTATTTTATCGAATCCGACATCTCGCGCACGCGAGAAGCTTTTAAAATAATACGTACCATCGCAGGATATTGTTATTTAAATATAATTTTTTTTCGTCAATATATACAACATGCGTATTTGCCTTTTTACGGTCGTTGATAAAATAAATAAATTTTTATTTATTCAGTTTTTGCAAGTCATAAAACTCCGGGTTTCATATTGCGAAAATAAGTGAAACGATACGCGAGTCTCTCTTTTAATCTTTTCACTACGAGTCTACCAAATCCATTTAATTCCTCAGAGAATGCGTAAAATTTACATTAAGGAAGATCTACTTTCTTAAATAATTTGCAAGGAAAGGTAACCTACTTTCTCATAACTTGGTTATGAGATGCTCTTTTACTGCTGAGGTAACTATCGTAAATGTCTCAAACTCTCAACACAAACACGCGTCTCAATTCATCAATCAAGGTATGTCCTACAATTAATACACAAAAAAAAATATTATTTATTTCTTCATAATTTTCTATATAATCTTATATAAAAAAATAACCGGTAACCGGAAATTTTGTAATAAATTTTAAACATTTAATTATATTAACATTTGTCTGAAGATGGTTGAAAGGTCAACCGACACATATATATTTTAATGTAAATTACGCTTAAGTAAAATAAAGAATTTTTATATAAATAATTGTGCATGACAAAAAAAATACAATTAATGATTTTATATACTTTTACATAGAAAAAAAAAGAAAAAAAAGCTTTTTGTACTAATTATTTTCAAAATATTCTGTTGCGGAAGAATTAAATAATCTCTTACCATACAATACATTCCATGCAAAATCCTATTATGCTTATCAATGATTTTTCATGCAAGCACAATATCTTGGAACAATTCAATCCATTCATAATGCATTGCGATCTTTATTTTTCTAAAAGTGCAAAGTGCATACGTCTTAAAAAATGACGACGCAGCGTGACCTTTACGGTCCTCGTAAACGGTTGAACAAGTCACGTTTGCTCGAATTCCCGCGTAGCTCTTTACTTCACCCCGGCAGAGCACAACTGCCGACAGCTGTGGTCCCACCGGGAAAGCCTCATCTCGCGTTCTACCGTCCCGTTAAACCACCACATCTCCTGGGAACGGACAAGCCATGGGGTACTTAACCCTCGTGGTCCGTAATACCGAGACACGCGTTCTCGCCGAAATTTACATTCGCGCCAAATAAATAACTAAGTGACTCGAACGCAGGATCTATTTATTGAAAATTTTCCGCACGCTCGGCAACTGGCGCATACAAGGCCGCTGTTCTCTCCCAACCCCATACATTGGATTTACTTCCCGACCTGGATAAACGTACGCGTATACACATTTTGCCGTTTCATTGCGTTCGCGATCGAAACGCCAGAAGGTTGACGTAAAGAAACATGCGGTCCGTCGATTCCACTTTTCGATACGTTGATTCGTTTCGCTCGATACTTTGTACGGTTTGGTAAAAATTTGTTCGGACGATATCCACATCTTTTTCATCTCACGACCAATCGTACAAAGCGCACGAATGTGTATCCCTTAGTAAAAATTCAATCTTTTATGTAACAATCGTATAAGCCACAAGCTATGTCGCATGAACAATTACGTCCATCTATCCGTGAAAATAATACAAATTTGAATCGCTCGCGTAGAATCTATGGAATTAAACTTACGGAACACAACTTTATTCTTACAAGTGCGTGATACCCGATCATTAAATGTTTAAATTAGTGATCAGTCATTCCGTGACTTTCTATTTCTGTCACGTAACAATGAGCTTAGAAATCCAATTCCAATTACGGATCGAACTGCCTAGTTCCTAATTCTTTTTCTTCCTTCTTTCCCCATACACAATTTCTGTCAGACATTTCCAAACAAATAAATATATAAATGCACACGTATTATATATTGACTCAAAAACTCGAATATCCTCTTCTTAAAGATAGAATGAAACTCGAATTTTTTTTACACATATGTCCTTTGAGAAAACGCATAGTCAAATCGTATGGGAAATATTTAATTCTTTTCTCCTGATATGACTTATTGTCCGTATAAATGCAATATTACGTAAGCTGCTTTCGCCAGTATTCTGGCCGAATAAAAAAGAATTTATCTACTTCTCTCCGCCGCTGTGAATTACCGTGGATCGAGGTTAATCTCGTTTCTTGCGCCCGGGGCGCCGTCTCTACCGGAAGGCGCTTATCCGGAGGACTTCAGTAACAGCTGTAGCAGGTGCAAGTT
This sequence comes from Trachymyrmex septentrionalis, assembly GCF_001594115.1. Taxonomy (NCBI): domain Eukaryota; kingdom Metazoa; phylum Arthropoda; class Insecta; order Hymenoptera; family Formicidae; genus Trachymyrmex; species Trachymyrmex septentrionalis. The sequence continues at coordinate 2,398,786 of NW_017305071.1, forward strand.
GTTTAACCGTATGTTGCTACCACGTCGCACCTCGCGTGTCTCGTCATTTCGTCGCGACGTTCCTCAAAAGGAACTACGTCCCCGTTACGGCGCGTTTCCCGCAAAGGAAATTAATACCGCGCCTATGGGCGAACGTAAGAGTTGAGCGTGTGTACTCTGTTGTGGTACTTCCCTTCGCGTTAACGATGTTTGCCGACGGCCTTAATTATATGAAAACAATGAGCGCGACATAATGTTAGTCAAATATCCTGTATAAACTCTAAAAAATATGGATGTAAATTTAATACCACGCAGTGTTTATATCATTTTTATCGTGTTAGTCTTAATATTAACATCAACACGGTGTGAATTTAAAATCCTTGATATTTACATCAACGCTACTAACTCGATGAAAGATTACGTAGACACTGTACGTTATTAAATTCGCACATATTTTTTAGAATGTATAGTTAAAAAAAAGATTGGACTTGCAGTTATTTATGTCTAGTACAAAATTTAATTTTTTAACTCAATTATTTCCCAATATTTTACATGCAAATTTTATTATATATACTATACTAAAAAATTAAAAAATTACTCTTACTCTCCTCCAAAGACAATTCCATAGACAATTTTGAAGACAGTGTGATTTTGTTAAAAATGATCATAATGAGATGATTCAAAAATTATTTTGCAGCGTTTGAGAGAATGAATCTTTAGAAAGTTCTAAATTTTCTTTTTAAAATGTATCTATTATGTACATATACCGTATACATAACACATAAGGAAGTATAAATCCGATCATGCAATTTCTACACGATGTTCGAAAGCTGCATTTATTATCTCTATAAAAAATCAGTGAACCATTATTTAAATTATTTATTTTTAGAAAGCAGAATACTCATTCCCTTTTTTAGCGTACTGTATTGTGGAACTCTTACACTATCTTTTAAAACTTCCTACACGTTAAAGAATCAAGTCTGCTTCCCTAAGTAGGTATACTTTTCTAACAAAAAATATTTTTCTCTTTCAAGTTGAATTCCACGGGGCCACATTTATATCTAACACTAGCATTTTTGTGCGGTTTATCTTACAAACAACAGTACTGTTTACAAAATATGTTATATTCGTTTGAATAATGAAGACCATTTATACATTGGCCACGAAGAGAAACGGGCAGCTCGTCGCTTTGAATTTCCCACGAAGAAAATTAATGTCCATGCTGGGCAACCCCTGTTGCGCGCACGATACATATTAAAACGCGAAAATCGTTTATACGGAGCACGTTACGTTGAATGTCATCTAAATGAAAGGAGAAAAAGTTCATTAACAGACAATGCTTAATCGGCACGGCTGTGATATTCGTTTAAAAAATGTAAAATTGACAATTTTCGCGTATCCCTACATACTTTCTCCCTTTATTTTATTTATTAACACAAGGTAACATTAATTCAATTCTTTTATTTTTCAACTTTCACAAGAATAATAATAATAATAGAATAATTTATTAAAATAGTAAAACATTTTTTAATATGTTTTTCCAGCAATTTCAAAAGTAGAAATAATTTATGAATTCATAAATCATGAATAACATTTGAAAAATTACTTTTAATCACATAATAATATTTAAAAGATTCAAGAGTACATTTTGATGAAATAATTTCCTATGCTATATTATTTCTTTTTTTTTTTCTGCTTTTCTTATTATGTGCTCACTTTTATGTGATGACAAATGATTTTACTTTCAGTATGATTTCCGAAAAAAACTAATGTATCAAATGAAAAATTAAAACCCAGATATTACGATCTTAACTAATCCAATTAAATTCTATCAAATTAAAAAGTAAAACACAAGTGGTACTATCTTTTGTTATTTACTTAACTCTAATGATATGTATCATTCGCATAAAAAATTTGATATCCGTATAACAAATCAAACTAACCAAGACTCCTTATAAATCAAAGAACTAGAAAGGATACAGTGGGAGTCAAGCGCAGAAGACGTCGTGCAAATATATCTATGAGGTGTGAAACTTCTTTATTCGCTAAAATGCGCTTACATGTTTTGGCTCACTTTTGAGCCCTCCTTAGAGACAACACAAACTAACATAAATAAACTGTGAATAAAAAATTATCCTACCATAGTGAGCTCCTCTACCTCGAGAATTTAAATATCAGAATTAAACTCAAAAAGAATGAAAAAAAAAGAAAAAAGAAAAATGAACAAAAAAAAGGAAATAATGGAAATATCGAAATAGAGAATATGAAAAACTAATTTATCAAAAACCTTAAGATTATAATTAATTATCCCGAAAATAAGAACACTCACCCTGATCACAAACTATCACAAATATTACTATGGATTATTCAAAAACCGGTTTTCGATACTTTGGCCAATCAGTATCAGACACAGTGAGTCACTTTTAGTTTTAGTATTATTGAAGCTTACAAATGAAAAATTTTACATTGAAACGTTAATCAATTCCATGAAAATGAAAGTTGGAAAGCAATCACGCCAGAAAGACTCATTACTGCGTACGAACGACACTAATTGACTAAACGTGACAACAACCGAAACCTTTATAATTTGTCTATGATCGGGAGGTAAGCTTTGGAAAGCTCCTCCATATCCATCTGCAAGTTGAGTCCGTGCTTCTGTCTTTTGATGAATATCATCTTCGAAATCAATCTCTTCCTGTAGTGAGGCTCCTCGTCCAGTAACGTTGTTCCAATCGAAATCATGGCCTTCTTTTATAACCGATGCTCTGTTATTACATTACGAGAAACGAGTAGATTTGATATCAACAAAATTGCAAGAAATCGTAACCCCTTTGGCTCAGTTAAAACTTTACTTTTTCGAGAGAAACCGTGTGGAAAACAAAGGGAGGACCCTGTGGGTAACTCGAAAAACATTTTCACAAGAAAGGGGTGTCAGAAGGAAAGGGGGGACTCTTTGCGAATTCAAAAAATTTTTTCTGAAGAAACCGTGCCAAAAATAGAGAGGAAATTCTTTATGAGTAATTCGAAAGACTTTTTCGCAAGAAACCGCGCCGGAGGAGATAGAGGAACCTTTAAGGATACGTAATATGCATCAAACAGCCTTTACATTTCTCGGCCGCGTTTACCGCGAGATGATACGTACACATGCAGTTGAGTGAGGTATGATACGCGAAAGGAAGAGGATGCTTCCGCAGCTGGTAGCAATTAACGGTAGGACCGAGAGCTATATAGCTCTCTCACGCTTTACATTCGTATGCATAGAAGGCGAATCGGTAGCTCTACGTGCCGCAGGCCAAAGCAAATTGAGGGCTTCGGGCCACGAAGTTCTGCCGCACTCGATCTATCTGTCGCTCCTTCCTTCTCTTCTCTCGAAATCCGAGAATTCTCGTTCATATGGCATCGCGATGTAAAATGGCTGAAGATGATTGGTAATTTGTGCGAATTCGCGCGCGATACATGCAGATACATTTTGTAAATGGTATATACAAAAATATTTGTATCAGACACAGAACACCGAAAACAGAGAAAAGATATGTGTTTTTCATTTCTATTTCCATTAAAAAAAAAAAAAAAAAAACAGCCGCTTGTGCAGCAACAAATTGCATCGTGTATTCTTTCGAAATCTGAAATCGTAGTAAAGAAAAAATGTCTGAATTTCCATAATTTTTTTTAGAAAAAGATTCTGGTTGCATTAATTGGAATTCTGGATAAAAATGAACAAATCAGAATCTTTTGATTGAATCTGTATATATTATAATTCTAACTAAGATAACTAGAATTCTGATATATCAAAAAAAAATTATTATCATATTAACAGACGTTATATTTTAATTGGAAATAATTTTGTTAATTCACACACACAATAACACTATTAATGAAACAAATAAATTCTCTTGTTTTAATAAAATTTTATTTGTTTCATTAATAGCGTTATTGGATAAATACAATTATTTTCAGTTAAAATAATAATGCTATTGACACAATATTATTTTTTTCAGTGTATTATCAAAATCTTCTTGTTCATTCATTTTTAACTAGAAATTTTTCTCGGTACATGCAAGATAAAAAGAGCTTACTTGTCTGAACAGATAGGTTTTGTACTACTTTCAGTGAATAAAGCAGTTAAGAATCAGACACGATGAACGACAAAAAATCTGATTGGCTTCTTCAATTTTATTTCTAAGAATCGAATATATCTATAATTTTTATAAGAATTGTTGTAACATGTATTAAAAATTTTGATGATCAAAATATAATGATACTATTCATTCAATAAAATAAAATAAAATTATATAACAGTAGATATAATATTATTAGAAAATGGTAAGTATATCTATCTTATCATGAAAAAATTATTGAATGTATCAAAATAAAACTTTCAATATTTTTAAATAAATAAATATTAGAAAAATAAAAATTTTTTCGGTGATATATTTATTTTTTTATTCAGAAAATATATTCGTTTCGTGCTTCGTATCGCATTTCATTTATCAGCCAATTAGCCTCAACAGCATCTCCTCTTTAAATTGATCGCTCATTCTGTTCTAAATATTACAAAAAGTATATGATGTTAAACATAATTTTCAGATCACGATCGTGATGAAGTACGCGCCGCTTTCAGACTTAATCCATTCTCTCTTCCGCAGTCACTTCCGAGTCCCTAAAAGTCACGCTAGATTTCAAAACGACTCGTAAAAAGCTCATAAAAAGTACTATCCGTAATCTGAGAAACTGGACGGTAAAGGCCCTTTTGGCGCGGGTGTCGTTTAGACGCTTAATCGGACACCATCAAAACGATTGCGCAAAAAGCAAGGGCCGCTTGCTTCAACGACTCGATTAAAGTTATGGAAAAGTTTACGATTCTAGATGGTCCAATGGTAGGACCTCACTAAGGGGTGCTTGGCTCTTAGGACAGGAGATGACATAGGAGAAAATTGTCTCTATTGATTTTGCAGAGTCGTAGACAACAACTGAATATGATATCAACCAAGAAGATTGCAAGGAAAATGCACTAATAATAGAACATTTAGGAAGATATTTAAAAAATTTTGCTTTTTAGAGATATACTTTATTGTTATATTATCATTTTATGTTATTATTCCTCGGAGCATTTATTTAAAAAAATATATTTCAATAAAGTCTTGTACACCAAAAGAAAATTAAAATTTACAAATACTTTATATAATTCTTTTTCCTACACGCATACGTATCACACACGCATTGATAAATTTAAATAAAACATTTTATTAAAATTTAAGCGCTTTTCCTTGGAATTACTAAATGGCTAATTTCATAGAAGTAGTTGTTGCAATATATTCAACCACATGTTTACTTTGTTTCGGAAATTCATATCTAACTACGGTCGTCTAACTTGTAAATTTATCACGACCATTTCGCTCTCTTGTTTATGACGTTTATATTATATTTACACCAACTCAGATTAAATGCGGATACATTTCGTTCATTCGTTCCTTTACAGGTTGTACAAAATACACCAAAAACGATAACGTCAGTCGCAATAGCGCGGAAAAGAGATGCTCATCGCGGATTATTATTCCTGTTCCATTAGCAGGTAATTAAACGCAATGCGCGCATTTAAACTAGTGATTTAATTTCGAGCGAGCGTCGACAAGAGAGCCGCGGTTCCCCATTTAAAAAGGATAATTAGCTATCGATTTTACTTTCATACCTGATCATGAGAAAATCAAGGCAGGAAAGGAGATGAGGAGGAAGAAAAAGGCGAAAGAGGGACAAGAGAACGAAGGTACATTCTCGTTGCACGCCAGGGAATTTTTATTATGCGCTCCATCGACGCCGTTCTCTTTAGCGGTACGTGCATTTGAAAGCCGATGCCCCCGAGTAAATACCTTACCTTGTCCCTCTCGAAGAAAGGGAGGATGAAACTTGGAAGTTCGCCGAGAAACTTTTTCTTTGGTGATGTTGTTTGATAGAAATTAGGAAGGCGGCTGGTCACGTGCTAGAACTTTAATGCCCGGCCCGTTTTACGAAATCTCGATAATCGCTCGGCGCTAAAAATAAGTGACTTAAAAAACCGATGGTAATTGATTTTGCGATATTGGATTCTCGGCATGCGAATTTGGAGATCGGTTTTACGTCTGCTCCTATTATTAACATCGTAATTTTGTGGGATCTGAATTAAAAAGTGATTGTTTAAAATATCGTAATTTTAGAAACTGAATATCAATCTTTCGTAATTTAATTCCGTAAGAATTAAAAGTCATTAAGTAAAAATAGATAAAGTGTAGAATAAGAATTTAATCATTTTTAAAACTTTAATAAATTCAGAAATTAAATATCCATAATTTCGTGATAAAAAATTTCCTAAAATTTCTTGCAACTGAAAATATTTCATACATTATTTCAACACGGAAATAACGTTGAACTGATGAAAAAACTTCGAAATCTTCAAACTGATCTTCATTCAAGGGAATTAGCTTTTTGAAAGGAATTACGTTCATCCATTTCGCGCAACTATTTACCTGCTTAATTAGAAAGTACCTTTCACGGGAAAGATGATCCTTGTGCATACCGCATGACTTTAGAGAACATCTCTCATTCATCTATATTCTCTGCTGGGATTCATAAAATCCATATAAAGGCCAAATGAGTAATATCGATTACCTCGACTTGAGAGAAATGTCTAACTTTCCGATGCCTCGACTATCTTACTGTCACTTTTAGAAAATGCTACTTTACATACACAAAAAATAATTATTTCTTCATTTCCAGAAAAGTCGTCACAAAAGTATCATGAATTCACACTTTTCACCGTCAATTATTTACCATTGATTCACGCAGATGCCTATATTAAAAAAAAAAAAAGAATCTAGTTATAGCCATCATATGTTAAGTAGAATAATTTCAATCAAATGTTTTTAGGTAATATACAATCAAACATAATTTTACCTTAACAAATTTTAGTAAGTATCACCATTGATAATATCGTTTAGTAATACTAAATATTCGTAAACATAAAATTATGTTTAGTTATATTACTTTTGAACATTTGGTTGAAATTATCTCACTCTCAACATTCGATAGCTATAAGATTCTATTTTCAATGTACATAAAAAGAACGATTTTACTACAAAATAATTTTGTTGATCAAACATATAATTAATTATATACGTAAGACGCTCAAGCGCTAGTTGGTAAAACGCCAAAGCTTTTTGCAGCGTTGTTATAATTTAAATTTTCTACATACCTAATTATTTTGGTAGTCTATAACAAAATTATTTTCAAAATTGAATCTATAGTTAAATTTTCAGATATTTTCGCAAAATTGTTCTTTACGCGTAAACATCGGAAATTTTCTCTTCATCGCTCTCGATTATCGTCGATAAATAGCCATTCAGTATCAATGAGCACGCACGATACAGGAGTTTCACATGGGAAGTCCAATGATTTGAGCGAGAAAGTACGAGGCCGTTGGTATGCCCGGCAGGTGACAGCGAGTAAGTATAGTTCTCGATAGATCGATCGCTGTGTGTGGTGAATGGCAGAAGCCTGGTATTTCCGCAGCAAAAAAACGCAGAGTCCCTCTTCCGTTCTTCCGGGCGGAAAAATTCCATTTGAAGCCGCGGCCGGAGATCGAAGGTATTCTCGATCAACCCCCGCCGATCGGCGGCGGTTATCGGGATTGTGCGCGCAGGTAAAGCGTGTCAGGGATTTACCTTCGATTTAATCTGTCTCGTCTATCTCGCGTCGTCGATGAACGAAACCGTTCCTCCAGCTAGTGGTGAACGATCGTTCCGAGACCAGGGAGGGATTTTGGGCTTCAGGAAGACGAACGAAGGACGATAACGTCGGCGGCCGTGCCGGGATCACGCCGACAGGTCAGAAACAGAGTGCTCCCAATCAACCTGGGATTTTTTTCACCAGCTTCACCACCGTGCGTCGAGGCAACGCGTGAGAGCCTGGATATCCCCGTCCTAAGTCCCAATCACTACCGAGAGTAACGATCAACCTTCGGTTGGAAAAACCGTCGTGCGATAACCGTGAGCAAAGCTCGTCTTTTAAATTCGACGTTAATTTCGACGCTCGATCTCGCCGCCACTCCTTTAACCCTTTAATCGCGCTCATAAAGATTGCACTATCCTACCATCGGTTTTTCGCTCGGTTTTTCGCGGCAATCTCTTCTTGCCGATTAAAACGCTCCGTGTTTTGCTAAAGGAATAAGACCCGCATAATTTGGATGAGATTGAGCTTTCAATGCAGCACTATTAAATTCACACTAATTGTAAGAAAAAAAATTGAATAAATCAATTATTTACTTGACCAAATTAATTTGTTTTTACCGTTCTATTGAAAATATGTTTGACTTAAATACTTTTTTATCGAAAGAAATAAAGACTGAATCAATGTAGTCGAATAAATAATTTTTTCTCAATGGCGTAATGTCAAATTATAGCTATTTGAGTTCTTTTTAATCGTCTCTACAGATCCTACTCAATAATTTAACTAAAACAATGGAGTTAAATTTAGTTTAAAAAAAATGCATTAAAATTGACTCAAATTTAGTTTATTTACTAAGTGCATATGTTAATGCGGATGTTGTTTACTTTGAAATTAACCACAGAAATGGATTAATTTGTATTCTGACATACATAAAAGTTAATAATAATAAAATGTTATTTTTAATTCAAAGAATTGAGTTATCATTGTTCTTTTGATATTTAACAATGTGTAGGGACAAACGAAATTACTTCAATTAGGAATGAATTGCAATACGGGGCAAACTGCAATACAGTTCTAGGTATATCAAATATTACAAATTATGGGTTAAACATCTGTTATACACATGTATTTCTTGATTGTTGAACATCAAGTTCAATTTTAAACTCAATATTCCTATTACTATTGCAAATTAATGAAACATCACAGAGAATATCCGGATTAATTTCCCGATACATTCAGCAGGTGCACATAATCTTACTTTTGCAAAAGCGAGTAAATGGCATGTCCGATGCCATGTTAGCAGTTAATACAGCGGGTTCACGAGTAAACGGATCCACGGTAAAATAGACAGACGTCCATACGTAACGTATCGAATGACGTCATTATCTGCACGATGTGATCCTCATTTCGGCGAACGCGTTAATGTCCGTACATTACTCATTGTTTACGATGCGACTTCTAACAAGCTTACGATCCTTTCAATCCTATTAACACGGCGAGATTAAATGCCCTTAGCTTGACAAAGAGACAAGGTTATTCGATATCTTTAATAATAATAGAATATAATCCCCTTGATTTATATAGCAATTATTTATAAATTATACAACACTTTGTGGATTTAAAATATGTGAAAACACTATTTAAATGCATTTGCCATTTTATCCATCGGACTATCATTGAAAGAAACAAAATACTATTAATAAATAAAAGTTTATAGAATTGAAGCAGTAAAAAAAATGTGTGTGTGTGTGTGTGTGTGTGTGTGTGTGTGTATCATATCAAACTCAATAAATCAAATTATTTTAAATAAAACTAATAAAAGCGCCAAAACTTTTTTATAAAAAAAAAATTAATATTGGCTTCGACAAAGAATGAAAAGTCCATTTTTTCTTGATGTTTTTTTCGCATATTTTCCATTTGAATAAAACAAAAAAGAATGTACCTATATATGCGATTAAAAAAACACACACCAAAAGTGTCAACATAACCACTTTCTATAGTGCGTCGCGAACGCTCCAGTTTACCGATGAACTCGATTTGAATTCATAGATTCACTTCGCACCGTTTTTTTTCTTTTTACATTTTTTTTTTTTTCAGTTGCGATATTTGTCGTTGCTCCAGCGAAGCGTCTCCGCGGTGAAAATTCCCAGGAAAAAAAAAAAATAAAAATTCTACGAGGACAAAGAGTCAGCAATAATAAAAATATAGTTGTAGCTGTATTAAAAAAAAAATCGTCCAAAAAATTAACCATCTTTCTATTGTCTTTTGTCATCTTTCTCTCATCGGCGATGACACAGGCGCGTGTCGCGATCTAATTCCGACGGTCGTGAAAATCACCCCGTCGCCACTTCCATCCCCCTAATTTCACAATTCGTACTACAGAGGATTTCGCGGTTCCATCGCGTTTCGTCCGTGATGAGTAGTTCCGACAGCGTTCATCGGTGTAATCGATTTCGTTTCGCCATCGCGATGAGAGGGTGGAGGAAGAGAGTTGCTGAGGGAGGAAAACGGGAGGGGGAAGGGCAAAAGCCTTTGTGCGATTTTCCGTGCACAACACGCGCGGGAACGCGCTATGCAATGGATCGACATTTATTGTCAATCGTACCGCATTGCGTACATGTATTCCCAGTCACTCGGTCCCCGCTCATCTCACACATCCCCCTTACCCCTTTCCTCTCATCATCAATGAAAAACGGTCCAAAAGCCGTGTAAATTCGGATATATGCAAATAGAATCACATCCGCTTATATGCGATACCCATGTCAACTGTATCGTTAGACGTATTTTATGATTTCTAGAAATTTCAACAGGACTTAGCGTTACTTATATAGAGAACATCGGAAAACCTACAGATATATCTCTTTCATTCATTTTTGAATAGTCTGAAGTCAAGTTTTTTTTGTCAGTGATAACTTAGTGAGAAGTTGTCATTCGCCGCAAGTTCTTATTATAAATTCCGAAAAATTAATTATCTCGTAATTAAATTTAATTAGATTTCGTCTTAAGACAAATTCCATTTACATTTACCCTAAATTTATTTAAATTTAATTCAGTCGTTTAATTATATTATCCATATTTACTTCGTTGAAATTAGTAATTTGCTAAATCACTTCATAAAATACGTACCCCTAAAATGATTGTTCACGTCGCAATAATCATGATAACGTCTCGAAAACTACGGTTTTCCACTTGGCATATTCCACAGAGATATTCTTAACTAAACTTCTGCTCACGGGAACAGTAAACACATCGAATCCCGTATATTTCGCAGATTATACAACACGTCAACGCAAGAGAAACTAGATACGTAGCTTTCTGCAGTTTCTATTAAGCATTATCTTCGTCTCTCTGTTCCCAGTGATGATCACTACTAACCGTTAACATTGCCCTAAATGAACACGCGTCTATTTCCATCTTGACATTGTCTTCGCCTGACATATCATCCGCAAGGTACGACTCGAGTTTCAGAAGCTCCGTTACATTTGCAAGAGGATGAGCCGTGCAGTTATCGACCACTTAGGTTGTCATTTACTAAGTTCCTAATTAGGTTTATTCTCTTCTATGCTAATTTTCCGTTAAATGGAACGCGCAAGCTCATCTTTATCAAGGATGCTGCAAATTTTGTATAAATTCTGTATAATATTTTCTTCTAAAATCGAGAATTATTTATTTCGACACTAAACAAAAATTTATTAAATTTGAATCAATATTTATTAAAGTAGTACTAACTAAATATTACTACTAAATGTAAACATATATTTATTTGGAGACAAAAAAGTCATCAATTTAAGTATTTTTTTTATTGTGTAAATAGTTATTTACTCTAAATAAATGTTTAGTTAGTACTGTTTGAATAAATATTTATAAAAATTTAGTAAATTTTTTTTAGTGTAAAAGAGTTTTATGCGTTTTAGGCGATTTGGGGAACACGCCAGAGATCGTTGGATTCATTTTTTTTATTGGTTTATCTGGAGAAAAAGAAAAAAAAACGAGTTGTTTCAAGAAATTCAGCTAAACAGAACAAACCTCTAATATTCCGCTTCATAAAACTCTACACAATAATAGTCTCCGCTACACAATCTTATTTATTCTATAATGCACAAGAGTCACTATCTTTAAATAACAATATTAATTTAAAAAAAAAACAATTTTTATAAAAACAGAGAGAAATTGTACACAAAGCTCGACAAATAATAAAATTATAACCGTTGCTTTCTGTTAAAATGTGTTTTATTTTATTTCCCGAATATTAAGACTATTTCAACTGTGATTTTTGAATTCAACAAGCGAAATTGAGTAAAAAAAAAAAAATGATAAATCCAACAATCCTTGCGTGCTCCACAAATGCTCGCCTAAAATGCATAAACTTCTTTAAATCTGCGCGCAATGCGCAAAATACATAAACTTCTATAAATCTGCGCATTACCTTCAAATCTTTATATATTTGTACTCTCGTATATATTTGTAAACTATCATCGATTTTGCTTGCTATACATGCACAATGGATTACCTTTATTTCTTTACAATCCTACATCCAACCGTTCGCCAAACCACCGCACTTTTCGTTCTCTCATTTCTGCGGCGGTGTAATTCATACGATGTAATTCACACATTCGGTCGTACAAAAGCAACATTTATCGCGGAGGTCCGTGGTGCATCCGCTTGTATCTCACTGTGACAACTATCGCCTCGAGTGTTTACAAGCCAGCGCCCACGTACGCTCATTTCAAAATGGATAGCCAGCGGCAAGATAATAAGGCAATCCGCGCGTGCGTATACGCATGTGAGAGTGTTACAAGCGTGGGACAGCGATACTCGCATGAATTACTTTAATTATAAATAAATTAAGCGCATATATTTGATAGGACCAAAAATTTCTTTCTGAAGCTTAAACGATAGCATTGTAACTCTAATTATAACTTCCAGTAAATGAAATTGTCTTAATATTAATCTTCATATGAAACGAATTTTAGAAAAGTTTGTATTATAAATGATTGCAAGTACATAAATATAAACTAAGTACAAATAGTTATAAATTAATCTGAAATCGAGGCTGTTTCGTATTACGAACTAAGTTCGTACGTATATTGACCTATTTCTCTTCTGTCAATTTCTCCTTCTTATACCTTCATGATGTTTACCAGCGAAAACAGGAACTCGCATTAATCATTACAATATCGTATAGTGCCTCTGACATTAATTATATGCGACGTATACTTTACAATGAAAAGATTACACGCAGGAAATTAACGCAACCGACAAAGTTCGAACGGCAAATCAGGAATAAACAAACAACGAATTTATGTCATGTAGTTGACAAATATTAAAATAGGTTAACTGCACACTTGTACTTATTAATTAAACGCTCTTGGTGTCGATCTGTTCGTTTCAATAACGCTGAATTAATGGCTAATTAAACCGTTCTGAAAATGTGTAATCAAAATTCAGTATTGCACGAGCAAATATATTTCCAATACGTATCCTGCGAAATATACATATTATTAATAAATGCATTACGTTATTAATATATCACACTGACTTTTCGTTACTTAAATCACTCGATGTAATACTTGTGAAATTTGAAAATAATCAAATCGCATTATTAAAATCGATGAAAGCATCAAAATGTAAAATGAAACATTCCCAAATATCATTAAAGAAAGAATTACGAATTGTGTTAATAAAGCAATAACATGAACTTTAATACTCTATCACTACAATTCGTATCTTAAATGAATAAATTGCACGAAGTATTTTCTGCGATAAGAGTAGCCTCGACACACTTAATATTCTCACATTTAATTAGTCCCGGAAATTAATCGATCGCGTAGGATCGCAATTGCTAATTTGTTGGCAATGCAATTTCACGTCACGTGGCACTTCTCGGAATTACGTTCCAATGAGATGTAATACGACACATAGAACGCGCCGCTGCCTACCAACCCGAATCTTGCTGCGTAATCTTACTATGTATATAAATCACAGTATGCTAGACACCTTCACCGAAAAAAACAAAAAAAAATGCTATAAGCATCTCCTTGTGCCAACCAATTCATTAAACATTTAATATATTATGAAACAGACATTGACTGCAGAAGTTCAGCGAAAAAAGCAACTTTGTAACTATAAGATTCTTTCATATGATTAGTTCTTGTCCCTAGTTTTTCCCACGAATCTAAATGTACCTACAAATCAATTATATTTAAAAAGTTTTACAACAGTTACAAAGCTGCTTTTTTACTGAAGTAGCTTTGTAACCATTGAATATTTTATCCCATTTATTTCAAATTAATTTCGAAAAATAGATTATTATCGTCATTAGAACGAATTATCGTAATTAGCTACAGCGAATTAACACGGATAATATATTAAATTCAATTATCTAAAGATTAAAATTTATATCATTTTAACAAGATACTAATTTTTAGATCAATTTGTTACTGTCACTTTCTACAGAATTTCATTGAGAAAAATTATATGATCCAAATTCAAAAATTTTACATTTAAAAAGCATTTTTTTACTTATTATAT
>NW_017305071.1:2413093-2417190 GCF_001594115.1 Trachymyrmex septentrionalis
AAATTTTAATTTAAAAAATTAGATTAAGCAATTTGAATGTAATAATGAAAATTTGTTATTAATAATCAACTTGTCAATATCAATTTATTGTAATAATGTACAGTCACGAAATTAATTGTCCAGACAGTGCGCCATTACATCGATAATTTCTCCAGATTATTCTTTAAACTAGTGTGACAACATTAGTTCCATAATTATCTGTCCGAATATAAACTATTAATGCCATAATACAATATAATACATGCGTGAAACAATTTTTAATACCCGAACAATAGTTTGGAAAAATAGATAATCAATATCCGCACTATCTCGGACAATTAGTTTCGTGATTAATGTCATAACTTATACAATACATAGAAAATCAAAAAACAAAATCAACTCAGCAATAAAAATCAATCGCTTAGCCCTTCAGGCTCTGTGTGCATTACAATGTCCATTGAATTTGAAGACGTCAAAATTATTTAGTTCTATTGACACAATCCGAGAATAAATATAATACAATAATGTAAATGTAAGAAAAATAGTTTCAAAATTTCGAAAAAAATTAATTTTTTAGTATGAATTACTTATTGAAGTGTTCTTGAAATGAAATTAAAAAAATTTTTTAACGTGGTTCTAAAGGGGTTAATTATAAAAATTGATACAGCGGACAAAATAAACATAATTGGTATGCGCGTGTAAATACAATTATAATTATATCTTAATTCTACGATATAATTAACAAAAATTCATCTCATAATTTGAAAATTATTTCCAATATTTAAATATAAATGCGCATCACGGTCCTCACACGAAACAAAAATTCTTTCTAGATGATAGCACAAATTGTCTCGCTCTTTCGGGCGAAGCATCGAAAGCTCGTTTCGAAATTTTGCTGGCAAGGACGTGATTTCGGTGAGAAAGAGAAAGGGAAGAATGAGAAAGAGAGTTGGCAACGATGGTCACGTCCAGAACGAGAGTTCGACGCTCGTACTCTCGTACTTGTGGTTGTTCTCATCTCGTTCGCGTACACTTTACGACGTTTGGACCATCGGCGAGAACCGCGAAAACCAGTGTTATTCGCGCAACAACGGCTTATCCATCGCGGTTTCCTGTCAACAAGCACGCGTCGTGAAAAGTCAATTTACGGAACGTACTCGCACACGTTTCCCTCGTTATTCCCGTCATCGATTCCGCAATCTCCGGATATATCTTCATTTTTCTCTTCTTCGCCATAAAGTGATACTTGTTTTGGATGTTTGGCTATCGCCAATATTTTTGCGAAATATAAGAGAAAGAACGATTGGCATATTACTCATACGAATTGGTCTTTCTACAATATTGAGAATCGTGTTTTAATAAAAAATAATGTTAAAAATAGACTCGAATCGCAATGAATCTTCAGAATAAAATTTTAAAAATAACTCACTGAGTAATTTTTAAATACTAAAAGTTTGTTTATATCTCCCACATTTGAGAATTTTTCATCATGGATACTTGCTAAAGTTCTTTACCTCGAACGCATAGTAAGCTACTTACGTGTTCATTGTATTTCAAAAATTTATAAATATTTATTTTGAAAAGCTGCTATTTAAAAAAATATAGTTAAAAACTATCTTTTTCGCAAGCATTGAAAGGCAGTATATGAAAAGTTTAATTATTCAACGTAGCCATCTCTTATTTTTCATATATATGGAGGAATATTTAAACTAAACCGGAGATACACCAGAATGCAAAAACATGCAACAGCCTATATGTATATCGCCTTCGCGAGAAAGTATCAGTGAGTTTTAACGAGATGTCCACGTGTCGTAAAGTAATGCCATCGCAAAGCCGGATGTCGAATATAATACCACGCATTATTTTAATATGCATCGTCAATAATTAAATAGTCGTATAATCCTTCGCGGTTGGAAACATTTTCATCGACTTGAGTAAAATATGAAATATTCGAGCATACCCTGGAGGATATAATAATCTACACAGCACTTCCTATATACTGTGTCGAATTTTTATTTTTGAATGGATACAAAATGGCTTATACTCTAAATTCCTTGAAGTGGAATCTCATTGTAAAGAGTGAAAAATTGAGCCCTCTTGAAAAAGAGTGGCTCAATTTTCAATTTTTGAAAGTGATATTTCTTTACAGAGAGAGAGAGAGAGAGAGAGAGAGAGAGAGAGAGAGAGAGTGTGTGTGTGTCAATTCACTTCAAAAATTTTCGAAAGTATAATAAATCAATTTTAACTGTTTTAAATTGAAATATGTTCTTATAATTTTATTTCAATAGTTATGAGAAAAGAATGCCTAAGTAAGACAATGTTGCATTAAAAAGAAGTATGAAAAAATATGATAATTAAATAACATTCAAAAATTTTTAGTCTATAAATATTTATAAATTCTTCATAAATATGCAAATATCTTTTTGTAATGCACTTTTTAATTATAAAATAAATAATGAAATTTATAAAGTATTGTATTATTGGAAAATAATCGTTCCTTTTTTTCCTTTTTTTTTTTTATATCGAAGTTTATTCTTGTCGAATAAAAATTAGACTATGGCAGGTTAAAGGAACGTCAAGCTGAGTTAACGAGTAGTCGTGGCGATTGAATAGAACGTTTTTCTGCAACGACTACGGAGGCGGTAGGTGGCAAGTGATGAATCGCGTTTCGGACTCGGGCTATCGCTGGCAGATGACAAATGACGAACAGTTTGCAACAATGATAATATACGTAGACTGAGAACAAAATACGATCCGTCGTACGCGAGAAATTGTCTCCGACTTTTATGACACGTTTAGAGATCACAATCAGAAAGAGAAAAGCGATTATACGGAACGTTCTGGAAGCGGCGGCTTTCAGACAAATCGACTACTTTTCCCGAGTGAAATATTTAACCGTGAATTAAAAATGAAGATTTGACAAAAGTATATTATTTTATAAAGCACCGACATGCTTTATAAAATAACTGCAAAGAGAGAATTTCTGTCTTTCCATCGTTCTTCTCCACACTTTTAAATAAAATAAATCAGTTTTTAACAGAATAATTTCATCTTTGATATTTTTATTTTTACTTTCTACATTTTTACTTTTTCAAAGATAAATTCTCCAATCTTTCAACTTTTTAATTTATAAAATTAAATATCTCGTTAATTAATTTCTCGGTTATAAATTTCTCTTTGAACAAAGTTTACAAAACAATCTAAGAAATAAAATTTTATTATGTTTTATATTTTTCAGTGGTGTTTTAAATTTAAAAATGTTTCTTAAGTATTTTTATATAGATTTAATTATTATATCAATAAGATTAATATTC
This sequence comes from Trachymyrmex septentrionalis, assembly GCF_001594115.1. Classification (NCBI taxonomy): domain Eukaryota; kingdom Metazoa; phylum Arthropoda; class Insecta; order Hymenoptera; family Formicidae; genus Trachymyrmex; species Trachymyrmex septentrionalis. Next base: position 2,416,387 of record NW_017305071.1, read on the forward strand.
TTAGTTCGCTTTGTAATATCCATTGTACCAAAAGAAAGCGTGCGTCCTCTGGGACATCCTGTGCGCAGTCGGACGCGGAATAATTGTGCTTTAGATATTTCAGACGCGTTTCTTTCTCAAACGGCTCTCTAATTCGATTCTTCGCACGTCCACAGAGCCGGCCTGGAATTCCGGCTTAAACGAAACTATCTCCGGTTGTATATCTGAGTTTCGAGGGGTTAAATGGCGCGCCGTTTAACGTAAGAAACGAATCGCACCGAGATCCGCTTTGCGTGTTCGCTGAAAGGGACTTTGAGAGAGGAAAGGGAAGTACGCGGCATGGATACGGCGCAGAGCGTAATTAATTATGCGACGTACACGCGGTACGAATTAATTCCGCTTTACCGCTTCACAATTCTTAATCGAGAGGCTTTAAACCACGCCGGAACTGTCGATAACGCAAAGAATGCTATAGACGACTAGAAATATCACTTTTGTAATGTCTAAATCGATAATGGAAAATAAGATAAGAGGTCTCTACTCTCCCACATTCGCAATGGAAATGTTATGTTTCTTCGTAAATAAGAATTGACAGTTTTAGAGAAATAAAAATTTCATTTTTTCACTCCCTCTTAAAAAAAATACATAAAATGCTATTTAATATCTTCCTAGTATACTATTCTAACAATTTTCTATTATATCTTCTTAATATTATTATATTTCTCTAATAATATTTTATATCTAAGTTAATGTATGAATGAAGTTAATGTATACAATATAGAAAATATAAAGAAATAATTATCAATTCTCATTAGAGTTTACGTA